>NW_020439055.1:39657-126931 GCF_000699045.2 Agrilus planipennis | reverse complement strand
TCTAAAATCAGCCACTTCTTCTAATTTTTCGTCTCCTATCTTTATATTGGCTCTTTCCCTACTTTTTCTTCCCTTGTATACCAGTATTTTAGTTTTACTTTTATTTATTTTCATACAGTACTGTTTTGTTAGTACCGCTTCCATTTTATGTAAAGCTATCTCTCCTTGCTAGATGCTAATACTGCAATATTATTAATAATATTAAATAAACAACAAAATCAGAAAATTTCACTGTTCAAGTTCAGGGTCTGTGATCAACTAAAATCTTTACGTTATACTTAGAATTTACTGAATAGTGTCATAAAAGCTTCAACCAGAATATATCCAATCACAATTAGAATAAACTAAAAGTATTTGTTAATTATCATTTTACCTAATCAAAACTAGAATTGACTTATGAAGATAATGAAACTAGTTTTTGCTAGACAGATGGCGTTTTAACTGAAGTTGAGTTTTTGTTAAAAGCATCCCAACCCTGCACTATTCTTATTTTATATCTCTAGTGCCTTTTCCATCCTGAGTTATCCGAAAATCGGCGACTTTTTTTTTGATTTATTGTTTCCTATTTTTATATTAGTTTTAAGAATACTTTTACATTCAATAGTTTTGATCTATTTTTATTAATTTTCATGCATACGTTTGTACTTTAAATTTAAGCCATAAGCAATTTCAAAGTATAATTTTGCCTAGATAAGTTATAAATGCAAATATACCAAGAAAAAATACACACATCAAAAAACTCAAAGCAAGGAAAAAAAAACAATATAATGTAAAAATAAACAAAGAAAGTAATCTGTTTTATAAATTTCCCTATTAATATTGATGTAGGACGAAAAGTGTGTTAAATCAAATCTGTTTTCATATAACCGGTAGCAGCTCGCGACTGTATTAGTCTTTATACTTGTTGTAAAATTCAAATATGATTCAAAAATATAGTGAAGAAAAATACTTTTATGTTACACTGATCGCTAATAGTACGCACTATTTTACACTGACCTACGACACTGGCACACTGACCTACTTCTTATGACTTCGATTATCTATAATCATACGTAATACGAGCCTACAACGGTAAAAGAATCTAATCCAACAAATAACAAACAATACATGAGTATCAAAATACAATGCAATGTCGCATTTTTCTTTGTGATCCCACCAGGGCCGGATTGATTCTTGCCTGTACTTTCAAATACGTTTTGCTCGAAAACGGTAGACTTTCAGACCTTCAAACGTTTACTTAATTTTCTTGTTTTATAATCACCTCTTGCAAGCTTGCTACTTATTTCAGTTGCAATTTTGTATTTCAAAATCTGTAACTGCTGTGACATTCCACCTTGATTTAAAAATAAAACGTAATAGTTTTTGTTTTATATTCGAATTTAGTTATTTTTTTTGCATACGACTTCGTGAAAATTTGTCTACAATTTTCTTTCCGCTTGTTTTAGGTGAACAACGCCATAATATGTATAATACTAACCCGTCGAACACAAAAGATTAAAAATACCATCAACATATTATGTTACAACACTCGCACAATACCGCTGAAATTCAAAATGACAGCGCAATAAGTTTCAACATGCATAGAATACGAGAACTTGAAAACTTATATTGTAGAAATTCTATGCTACGAGTCGTCTGACAACACAACAAAACAAACAGAAAGGTCTAACGTATGAGTAATACAGCCACACATAGTTTTCTTTCGAATGCACCAAAGAATCGATTAATATCGACTGTTTCAATAATTGATTCTTTCATTGAAGGACTAGAAGACTGCAGAATAACAAGAGATATGATAGGACTCATTCTGAGAGATGAAGGGATACTTAAAGAGACATATTAGAAGCAAGAACAGGAGCAAAGAGATTCAACATAATGGGACCCCTTTTGAGACATGAAAGGATACCTAGTTAGAGACATATTACAAGCAGTAACAAGAGTAAAGAGAATTAATAAGATAATGAAGATATCAGGAAACTTCCTCTGGTCATGAAAGGATAGTTAGAAGCAGGAATAGGAATGAATAACTTTGTATGCCGGATAACTGGAGGCAATCTGAAACGAAGAATACGTGCCGTATGTCGTTGAATAGTTAGTCCACAGCATAATTATACTGTAGATAAACCTGTCCATTATACGAAATGCATTCGCAGCGCTTTACAAAAGAGACCTAGGTATCCGCATACGTAAAAACACAGGCACAATAAATTTTTTTTTATTACAATGAATACTATTTGTAAGGAAAACGAAATGCCTTTAGATAAATCACGTGTGTATTCAGTATTTGTATAGGGAAAAGGACTAAAAAAAGGGTCACGGAGGTCATAATCCTCAAGTCGGTTCACGTTCACATATTACACGAAATTGCGGACCTTCCTAGTCGTTCCGAAAATTGAGTTTATTAATCAAAAGTACTGGGGAAAATTTGGACGTATTGTTGATATGAATCCATATTATTTTTTCCATAAAACAGTAATCTCAACTAGTAATATCCAATGAAAAGTCACATCAATTGTTATACATATTCATGTAGATGTTAAGTATGTATAACATATATAAAATTGTTAATATCAATGCTAATAAAAAAATATTAAGTATATTTCAGAAAAAATTTGAGACAAAACTATTTGAATGTTAATATTGTAGAGAATTAGTAACCTTGGACATGAAAGATACACGTATTATAAATATCGATTACTTCAGAAATTTCATATTATTTTAACGATTGCACTTATCCACTTTTTGGTTTTTAGTAGCTATAAAAGGCAGGCAAATACGAATAAATACAACAGAACACCCGTTCGAATTTTATACAAATGCTGGAGTAGCCTATTTGTAGGTGAATGTACACCACCGCAAGGTGGATTGAAGTACACTTTAAACCTATTAGTGTACACGTGTAGTTGAAGAAGTGGACACGAGATTTTAACGTTATTTCAAACTTTTGTAAAATGTTCGGATAATAAGGGCGGCCGAGGGGGGGTTCTAAGTAGGCGGACTGCCGATTAGAAGCAACGAGTAAATACTGAGGGGTCAAAATAGATGTCCCATCTCTTTTTAAATTACGCCATTGAGCTCATCATTATCATAAAGTCGTCAGTCCTATGACTGATTGTACACGCACCTCCACTCCTTTCTATCCTGAGCTAATCATCGCATTTCCCTAGAATAAGCACATACCACATCCTTAACTATTTGCAAACAGTAATCTAGTCTAGGTCTACCTCTATTCCTTCTAACTCCTGTTTCTGCCTCTAATGTCTCTGACTAGACCGTCATGCCCGAGAAGGTGTCCTACCAACCTATCCCACCTATTTTTAATTGACTTCCATAGAGTCCTCTGTTTTCCTTTTCTTTCTAATACCTCTTCGTTTCTAACCTTCTCTATTCACAGTATCCTTATCATTCGCCGGTAACAAAGAGCTTTACACCCAAATAACGACGGCACCACATGTTAATTGAAATTTTATGTGAAGAGAACAATGATTNCAAATTTTCAGTGGTGCAACAGTTGTGAAACATGTCTAATTAAACATAGGGGAGTCCGTCATAGGTTCATTGTTATTATTATTATTACATGCAGCTAATAAATAGTAGTAAATACCTAAATCTAATACGTTATTATTCAGCTGCTACTGACCTAACATAAATGAGTTTCCCCAGTTCAATCAGAGAAGAAACTTTAATTAGGAATGATCACCATTTATTAGTGAAGATAACACTCTTACCTTATCCTTTCAATTAACCGATGTACTAAACATATTTGCAGCATTGTACCTTGGCACTTAATAACTTATGTAAAGTTCTCTTCATCATAAATTCGCCTCATTAATACATTAGGGCACATTATGTGCCTATTTGGGTTGAACTAGTTTGGTTTAATTAGAATAATTACTTTAGATTCAATTCGAATTCGAATATTCCAAGTAAGTTCAAGTTTCCACTCTCTTAAAAGACAATAAATTATTTCAGGAACTTTAAAAATTACATTTACCTACTTGTTTTTTCCAATTTGCTAAGAGCTACAGCTAGGAAAGTTTTTAAAAAAACGTTGTCATTCTTACGCAAACTACCTACTTAAATGATTTGAAAACTTTAAAACATATACTAATTTAACGTTTACAATAAGTATTGATTTGAGTCACTCAGTTTCAATTATTTTAACGTACATTAATTTAATTGCTATACTTCGGGCATTTGAGCAAAAGGGATTTGAGGAACACGAAAAAATCAGTTATCCATAAGTATCTGCAGACAGCATCGTACCTATAGATAATCTTTCACTTTCTTCTGTCTTCATTTCGTCCGTCTTATCTTTCTCATCCCAACCATCACCATCCACCCGTTTCAACGATTTCTACAAAGGGACTGAAGAGAGCCCATCACCTTACTCTCCGGCGTAGTTTGGTGGGACTGTCCGCCCAATAGCATTAGTAGCTGATGGAAATAAAACACCCGTAGGTTTAATGCAGTTGTGCAATAATGATAGGAATTGTGAGCCACAATTCCTTCTCTTTCTAAGGCGATGTAGGTAAAGAGGTTTTACTGGACACAGATGCGACTGGGAAAGGAGTGCCAATCAAGCTGCGTTGGAAAAATTAGGAATGGTGCCGCATATTGCCTACATCCTGCGGTAGGATGCTGCCTTCAGGTATTTATGCTCTAAGATTTTACAGGATGACCCCGTCGTGGAGGTATCATATACTTAAATGCGACAAAATCGCGCTCTAGGTGCGCACATAATCATTCCATCGATACCGATAATGTTCAATTGTTAGATGGTGATCCGGATTATTTCATAATGGAACAATTAATAATCAAAAAACAATAACTCTATGGTCAATGAACAACAAAACTTTTTGAACCCACGCCTTAAGGTCTTTATATTAAATTTGGTAAAAAACTTAGAGACGATAGAAAAGATTGGAGGTGCATATCCAATCAGTCCTACAACTGGAGACCCTACGATAATTATGATCGCAAAAACGACTACAACTACGTAATTAATGCAATAATCTGCAAACTAGTCGCAGTCTTAGATATAAATAGTAATCTTAATCTTTAGTAATGCTCTAGTAGGTACTCCGACAACAATAAATCAAAACGAGCATACAGTTACAATAAAATATTTCACGCATTTAAAAGTTTTCAAATTTTTTCTTACTTTATATATGTACGTACCTACAGATAAGGACCACCAAAGAAAACGAATATTTTTTTGTTCTGACCCCATATGAAAATATATTAGGTAATTTAAGATGTCTTAGTAAATGTCACCAAATTAGGATCTTCACTAAAATTTTCCAAAACTGTTCAAAATTGGATTTTCTCGTTGTAAGTTACATTTTCATCAAGTTATTATTGCCTACGTCTGAATTTGTAAATATTTTAAAAATGCCAATTAAATATATCAATTTATAAAGGTCGCTCGACATTTTCTAAATTTTTAAACTTGTGTACTTATGATGCTCGTCAGCGACCTGTCAATATTAAATATTGAGAATATTTACTGTTTCAAACGTAGACAATAATAAAAAGAACGCAAAAAAAAATGAAGAAAAGAAACTTCGATTTGTAACAGTTTTGTAAAATTTTAAAAATCTGATTGTTTTTAATCGAGCATTATTAAAACATCAATTAACACAATTTCATACTAGATCAATCTAAAAATATATTAATTTTGTTTTGGGCTATCCTACTATCTTTAGATATGTATGTAATTCGTTCAAATAATTTAGAAACGGCTTTCGTCTGTTCATACATATATCTATGACAATAAGAAACTTTTCAGAATATTACAGGCAAGTATGTACGTAAATTGAACCAGGTATCATGATAACCTCACCGTTGAGAGCAAGAACTTTTTCAATATTTTCCGAGTGGTATATTTTCACGATGACGAGGGTAATAGCGAACTTTCTGAACTTCGTAAGGTCCTTCGCAAGTACACAAGCAAGTAGGCAAGCACTATCTACTGGTAGTTGAAGTGGGAGCAAATGCCGGCGAAAAACTGCCTCCGCAATCCACGTTGTACGCGGTTTACATTCACAACCCCACTCCAGAATCAGCCGTCGAGTTCGCGCCGGAGTCAAACTCAGAAACTCGAAAACTTCGATTCGAATCAGGGCAACTTACATAATGTACTCACTTATACTATTATCGTATTACCTCAATAGAATTATGGGTAAGAATTTTTGAAATGAGAAATATTGACAGAAATTAATTACGGAATTAGTTCATACATAAAATGTCAACATAACGAAAATGAGAAGTCAATTGTCGCATGGAACTTACAGTTTGAAGTACATTGACTTTGGACAAGAAAAAGTTCGATTCGTTAGATGGAAAGATCATTTCGTTAGAAATATATGATATGCCAACTCTCGTAAGATCGTCCTTATAAGGAGTTTTTCGTAATAAAGGTATATTAATGTATGTGATCGTTGCAGTTGAGTTTTGAACTCATTAGCACCACCAGCTTGAAGCCAATGAAAGTATCGATAAAAAACACTCACCTTAAATTATCATGCAGGGCCCTCCATCGAGATATCGGGTTTCACTCCTGAAAAACGGAAAGGAACCAATTAACGAAACAATGAATATAACTTCGTCATTTGTTGGAGCTAAACTAATTTCAACTTTTTTAGTACTCTTATCTAAGCTAAAGCTAATGCAGATGCCAAATACAAATGTATACACAACATGAATATTTTTTAAATACATTTTCCTTTTGAATTTTGTTTGCATAAACGTCCCAACTATATAAATCTGAACATTGCAATACAAACACATCATAGACAAATTTAGATAACTCCCTGCATTGATTACCCCTGGTTTCATGAGTTTCCTACATTATTATTTTAAGCAAAATGATATCATAACAACTTTGGCTCCTGATCGATTTTCGTCAAGAATCAAAAAATCAAATTACAACTATAGTCAAACACCCATAATTATTCGTAAACAGTGGATACTTAATTCAGCATTTGTAAACTACTCATTCATTTATAGACACCGAACTCTCATATACCGAACTCGAATAATTGGTAAGCGCCTTCGCCAAATGATCATAAACCTTCAGTTTTCAATTAAATTTATTTGTCTGGTGTGTGTACTTTATTTTAGTAGAATCATTTTGTATTATGTGGTTTAAGCATTTACAAACCAAATCTCAAAGAATCAACAGTTCTGAAGTTGTTCAGCCATTTTAAAATCGAGTTTCTTGATGGCACGATTCCATGTTACCCAACATTGAAGCGATGCTGAAATGCACGCTAGGTAGCGATCATTGAACCATACACAAACACACGTTGTTCCACCGTCCAAAGCTCCATGGTAGCTGACATGAACAAGAATGCGGAGGGTGTATCTGCCTAGAGTCGGAATGTGTTTTCACTGATTGTCTAACTCCTTCGATGTCTTCAGGGGTTCTCGCTGTTCGATAACCTCTTATAAGGAATACCAAGTCTCAAAGAATCAACAGTTCTGAAGTTGTTCGCGTATTTTAAAATCGAGTTTCTTGATGGAACGGTTCCATCAGGCCCAATATTTAAGCGATGTCTAAATGCATTGAACCATACAGAAACAGATGATGTTCCACCGTCCAAAGCTCCATGGTAGCCAAAATGAGGAAGGATGCGGAAGGTATATCTGCCTAGAGCCGGACCGTGCTTCCACAGATTGTCTAATTCCTTCAATGTCTTCAGGGGTCCTCGCTGTTCGGTCGCCTCCTCTAGCAGTACCAAGTCCCAAATAATCAGTGGTTCTGAAGTTGTTATTATTTTAAAATAGAGTTTCTTGATGGCACAGTTCTATCGTTGAAGCGATGTCTAGATGCACACTGCGTAGCGATCATTGAACCATACAAAAACACACGATGTTCCACCGTCCAAAGCTCCATGGTAGTTGAAATGAGGGAGGATGCGGAGGGTACATCTGCTTAGAGCCGGAACGTGCTTCCACAGGTTGTCTACTTCCTTCGATGTCTTTAGGGGTTCTCGCTGTTCGATTGCCTCCTCCAGCAATACAAGTCTTAAAGAATCAGTGGTTCTGAAGTTGTTCACCTATTTTAAAATAGAGTTTCTTGATGGTACAGTTCCATCATGCACAACATTGAAGCAATGACGAAATGCACACTGCGTAGCGATCATTGAACCATAGAAAAACACACGATGTTCCACCGTCTAAAGCTCCATGGTAGCTGAAATGAGAGAGGATGCGGAGGGTATATCTGCCTAGAGCCGGAACGTGCTTCCACAGATTGTCTAATTCCTTCGATGTCTTTAAGGGTTCTCGCTGTTCGATAGCCTCCTATAAGAAATACCAAGTCTCAAAGAATCAACAGTTCTCAAGTTGTTCGCGTATTTTAAAATCGAGTTTCTTGATGGTACAGTTCCATCATGCCCAACATTGAAGCGATGTCGAAATGCACGCTGCGTAGCGATCATTGAACCGTACAAAAACACACGATGTTCCACCGTCCAAAGCTCCATAGTAGCTGAAATGAGGGAGGATGCGGAGGGTATATCTGCCTAGAGCCGGAACGTGCTTCCACAGATTGTCTAATTCCTTCGATGTCTTTAAGGGTTCTCGCTGTTCGATCGCCTCCTTCAGCAGTGCTAAGTCTCAAAGAGTCAGTGGTTCTAAAGTTGTTCAACTATTTTAAAATCGAGTTTCTTGATGACAGGGTTCCATCATGCCCAACATTGAAGAGATGTCGAAATACACACTGCGTAGCTATTATTGAATCATACAAAAACATACGATGTTCCACCGTCCAAACATCCTTTTGATTCACCCTTGTACTGATATCAAATTCGGGCCCGTATTTTATATTGCTCTTGAAGTTTTCATGAAGCTTCTTCTTTCATTTTTCTCTTCTACGTCAGTATTTATTTATTCACTCAAACAAAGTTTTCGCTTTTCTCAATTTTACACTGCAATCATTTTTCAATTATGTCTAAAGCTGGGCCAAGAGTTTCGTTCAAAAAATAAAAAGTAGATATGGTATACTGCAGTACAATACATATCCGTATACAAAGGCCTATCCGGCCCACTAATAAATATTTTATAACGTCGCTTGCAGGTTTACCTGCAAATGTCACAACTACATTCGAAATCTTTCTCGCTCGAAAAGATCCGCCGGTTATCCTGCAGATTACTTACGACCGAGTTATTTAACGGGACAACTCCATTTAAATTTTAATATATCAGAAAAACAAAACCGCATAGAATGAGGCAGAATTTTAATTTGAAATTACAGAAAAGTTCAGAATTGTTCAGAGTTAAAAAAAAAAGTAGCAGGTAGGTACAGGTGGATTTTCATCTCAAGAGCGCCTGTCACACAAAAGGACAATATTGTCTGTTTCATCAGTACCTATTTAGTTTTATATTTAATGGATAATGCACTACCACAATTCTAACATTCGAATTTCTGTGAGAAGGAGTCGAGACCCCATGGAACCTCTCCACTATTAAATAGTATTTCGATCTAAAAATATTACAAACAAGCAAAAAGGTGATAATCATCAAGTGAAATTCCTAAAATCCACATAACTCGCTTAGACGATATTGAACAAGCTGTGAATCATATTTAAAACACACACCAAATTAATTACCTTACAGTATATTAGTTTGATGGTTTCAACGATGAATCACGCACTAGAAATTAAAACTGGAAACTGAATTGGCAGGTGCTGGATGTGCATGTTAACGATATAATGTGCAGCAATGCGGCATGCAGTAAGATATGACACGATGACATACAATACATCAGAGTTGACCTGCTTTACGGATATGTATACTACAATAGTACAATAATGGTCAATAAAGTATTTCATCAGATTCATCCATAAATAAGTTTATTAGCATACACAAATACGAAAAATTGTATGATAGAAAGTAAAGATTTAAAAAACATAAATCGAAACCATTGAAAAGAATCATTGTAAACATTTTAGTACAAAGTAGGAGGACGAAGCGACTGAAGATCTTCAGCTTCCTTCTCGGAAACGTAGGGATGAACAGGTGCTTGTTTAGGAGAGAAAGACAAGACAGACGAAATAAAAACAGAAGAAAAAATGAAAGATGATCTATGGATTATTTATTTATTATTGCCCCATAATTTACCTAAATAATGCAAGAAAACCACAGAAAAGGTTGAATGAGTTCAGACGGACGCGGAATCGAAGCGATGTCTTCCCAAATGCCAAGCTATGGTCTAAATCGCTAAGGCTTAAGAGAGGGTTGTAGCAGAAGATCAACCACCCACCAGCTATGGATTGGAAGGCCTGTGGAGTTGGGAGAATGACTCTTTACATCATCCCCGGATTGTTACCGGTGGCCCACAGTTTCGGATACTAGACATCCAAGACACAAGACGGGAGTACCGCTTTGTTTGAAACTACAGAAAACAGGGGATAACAAGGACTGTTGTAACTTAGCTCTAATAACCTCCTACGTACTGGACAATGCTCAGATACTATTGCCCCCAAATCAAATAATCAAACATATTGAGTTATCTCAGAAATTTTATCCTTACCTCTAATATCTATGGTGCGACATCTCAAACCCCTGCTCATACATATTAGCGGTGATTAAGCTCGGATACTAGCAGATGCCGGTATGGTAAAGGCTATTTTTACTAGTTTTTGCATTAAACATATCCAATTCTTGTCAAAACAGGAATCATAAGAATGGATAGGTGGTAGAAAATACAGACGAATCAAGAAGAGAAGTAGATAAATATTACTGCAATTGTCTAAATGATTCAAGAAAACTTGGACCAGAATAGGTAGGTCCGGAATTGAACCTTAGGCTATGTCACACATTCTAGAAACTTCTCGAAGCTTCCAGTGCTTAGATTATGCTTACATTTGCGCTTGTGTGCACATATGATTTGACGAACTGCAAAGAGAAACATTCCTAAAAATTGTCTTACAATACCCTCATTAACTGATAACTAGATATTAAATTCCCGCAGTATCAACTGGGATGCAAGGGAAGAAAAAGTAGAGAATGAGCGAATATAAGATAGGAGACGAAAAATTAGAAGTGACTGATTTTAGGTATCTAGGAAGTCAGGACGGAAGGAGTACTAGGGATATAAAGCAGAGGATAGTGCAGGGTCGAGTCGCCTTCAATAAAAAGAAGTCACCTCTATGCTCGCGAACGGTTAATTTAGAAATTCGAAAAAGGTTGTTGAAGGTGTATGCGTGGAGCACGCCGCTGTACGGGTGTGAAATATGGACAGTGGGCGCAGCCCAAAAGAAAAGGTTAGAAGCGTTCGAAATGTGGTGTTACAGGCGAATGATTAGGATACCGTGGATAGAGAAGATTAGAAATGAAGAGGTATTAGAAAGAATAGGAGAACAGAGAGCTCTATGGAAGTCAATAAGAAATAGACAATATAGATTGGTAGAGCACCTTCGCAGGCATGAAGGTCTAGTCAGAGACATATTAGGGCAAAAACGGGAGTTAGGAGGGGTAGGGGTAGACCTAGATTAGATTATTGTTCTCAAATAGTTAATGATGTAGGTTGTTCTAGTTTTACAGAAATGCGAAGATTAGCTCAGGATAGGAAAGAGTGGAGGTGCGTGTCCAAGCAGTCTTAGGACTGACGACCTTATGATGATGAGCATCAACAGATTAAAGTTAGGTCAATATCGTTTTATTTTCACGCAGGAGGAATGTTTCCATTTTGTTTCGCAATATCGGTCAACTTTTTCTGTGCGTTTTCCTTCTGACATTTCTCTTTTAAAACAGAGCTGGTTGGTTGTGGTTTCGCAAACGATTCCGGCTCGCAGCCAGGCCGAAGTGCAAAATGAGAGCTAAACCTCAGCCCCCACCATTCGTCACTCGTCCAACACCCTCACATCTTGTTTGTTTGTCGAAAGTAATTTAGAAGATTAATGTGTTGACTTGTTTCAAATCGGGCAACGCAACACTATGTCTACCGGTAAAATCTATGTCGATTTAATTAATTGGACGTGGCCGTGGATACGCACATACATATACCTGCCTTAACACGAGCGAAGCAGTTAACCAAATTAATTGGCAACCAAAAATATTTGCGCCAATTTCCATTTTGTGCCCTGTCGTCTCGTACAATTTATTGATCATTTCAGACGTCAATTTAAGCAATCGACGGTAGCAACAGTACCCAATCAATAACTTAACTCATTTAATATACGCTTCTGCTAAAGAACCGTTGACAAAGAGACGGAAAAATGTCCCTTACGTCATATAAAGACGTTTCCCAGCTCAGCACATTGTACGACATACTGAAACGTGTGTTTCATTGCGGAAAACTTGTCAATGATAACATACACCTATACATTATCTGATTAAATTTTAATTATATAATTAGACAAAATTACGGCAAGCTAAACTCTCTTCATGAAGTATGCATCCAATACTGTAATGCTGTCAAAAAGAGGAGTCATACGTTGACTGTCAAACAAAAAAAAAATACACCGCAACATTAATATTCACTTTATGAGTATTAGGTAGTCCGTCCCTGGTAAATAACGCAGAAAAGTACGACAACGCAACGCCGCATTCAATCAATTAGTGATTTGCAGTAACTATGAGCTGTACGCTGATTTGTTGTTGTTACGGTATCGGGAATTGCCGATATAAGAAGCCATTCCGGTGGAAGGGAAGAGAGGAGGATGCAAATCTGGAAACGGGTTTCTGATTTTCAGCTACGTGTGGATTTGTATAAGATTTGCCAATTTTTCTCATATTGCTTTTTTACCTACTTGGTAATCCAGATCTTACACAGCAAAACCTTTTTTCTAAGAGGTTGTATGAAACAACGCGTGTATGAAACACCACAGCACTATGCTAATGATGTACAAGACATGTGAAGATAGCTGCAAACGAAATATAAGTCGAATATCTTTAAATGTTTTGGTATAATTTCTTTTCTTAATTTCTATTACATTTTAATGAAAGATGTTTCTATAGACGATAGCGCGCAAATAAACTATCCGAAACTTAATGATACTAAGTTATAATTAACCACTCCGTAGAAAAAGATGATGTCCAGCAGTATCTATTTAGTTCTCGAAAAAACTTCGTTCCAAGTTTAGCGCAATATTTCTGAGTTAATAATAATTCTCCGTTCTTCCGCAATTTCGAACTAGTGAGAAATAAAGAAGCGAGACGAAGGATGAAACCATCTAAACTTAGACCAGATGAATATCGACAACTTTTGGAGCAGAGATGCACTTGAAGATGCACGTAAGAAACGACGTCACGGGCGACGGCAAGCAACGTGGAAAAGCAATTTCGCATTGCCTATTAAAACAAATCGGCCACTCTAGCAGGCGAATTTGTACAAGGCGTTCAACATTCCACATGTACTTGATGTTAGTAGAAATAGCCGGAGGAATTTTAATATTCTTTAAAGTATTTCAACGTAAAAATAATGGCTGCAGGCAGTTTACGACAAAAAATTTAATAGATGTCCATCGTATTGAAACTTACAAACCAACAATTACCTTCTTCTCGCGGAGGGCAATCAAGAACTACTCAGAATTCATAACTAACTCACATTTGCATGCCTAGTCTGTCGTACGCGCCTTCAGTGTTTAATCTGTTTTTTTACCTGCGACAATTTTGATAGCAGCAAATAAGATTCGTGTGGTGACCCGCCTGTCTTGCGCCAGATCGCGCCACACACCTCTAGCTTCGGCGTCATCCGCTAGGTGGTTACACCTCAGTCAGCATCTCTAGTAGGCGACGAGAAATCACCGCGATTAGTATATAAGAGCACTGATTTCCTTCCGAACCTACAGATCTCCAGATGTCTAAAGCATAGAGCAGGTCCTCAGCCTTACTGATGAGTCCAGGCGTGCTCTCGGGACGAAACATCTTTTCCCTTTTTTACTATACTGACGAGTATTATATGACAATATAAATTGGTGGCCAAAATTCGAACGGGACTAAGCCAATAAATAATAGAAAATTGGCATGGACTGTGTACAGTTTACATTCTGCATCGATGCAGCTGCTTAGTTGTTATCACAATTTCACTGTACGTTGCCAATTCACGACCAGGGCCGGCTTCGGATTGTAAATTGTTTTGTCCCTTAACCATGCTGCTTTATTCACCGTGCGATTCCCTATTGCATCTAGTTCCCCAGTTACCATCGAAAGCTTTCTACTTATTTCAGAAGCACCCTATACAGGACATTTAGTGCTAGTTAAACTAATTGTGCATACAAGACCTGGAAAATTTGGTACTACATACATGCACAACGGGTATTTATGGATAAGACGAAACAAAAACGGTAAGGCTAAATCTGCAAAGTGTGCAAAGTTAATATCGATATAACGTCACTTTAGAATGGGTTCCTGAGAAAAGATTCACTAAATTTAATTAATGGAGCGTATTTCCGATATCGAACGTTTTGTACCCACATTCCACGTCTAGTTTCTATGGGAAGCTAACACTTTTTTCACGACATTTGACGGGCGCACTCTCGGAAAATTCAATTTCCCATTCAATCAACAGTCGAAAGACTTCCAAGGCCCGACGACGAAGCCGCCCCCCGTCGCCGCTTTCGTAATTCTGTTTCGCGTCAAGCGTCCATAAACTTGGTTCTTCTTCCGTTTCCGAAAGAAGGATGCTAAATTTGTCCCTATAGTTCTAAACACAGTCTTATATACATACACACTTGCACGACGACCACCGTTCACGACCTTATTGAATTCCCAGCTCCCAACATCTATAATTAATTCTACCTCCGCATCGGTACCTTTTTTATTCACCAGGCGCAAAGTTTCGAATTCAATTAGCGACTTATAATCAGGCTATTGCGAATGAAATTCTGATTCGATTTAAAGGCGATGAGCGTCGAAGTTTCTGGCCCAATTTAGTATTAGAAATTAGTAGTTTATCATAAAAACGATTTTTGGAAGAAGTTCTCGTCGGAGATCCCTTTTATATCACCAACCCTTATATTCATCAATCAATTAAATATGGCTCGCACAATTGAGAATTGAAAAAAATAAGTTTTTATAAATACTTAGAGGAATAAAGGAGAAGTACCCAGAACAACCATTTCAAACATATAGCCTAGGAGCCAGGGCACAGGATTTCAAAGTCATCGGGAATATGGGCGAATTTTACGGTAATAGGTTTGGATAAAACGAGGGTTATATTTCGATGCAGTCGAACAACTCACTAAAAATCATTTAACTTTTGGCCCATTCCATCCTCCTTTTAGGAATGGTGGGAATTGGTGGTTGGGGAAAGAAAGATGGGATGGACGAAATAAAAATAAAGTATAGGGTTGTTCGGAAAGTCATTTCGTTTTTTTTTGTGGAAATGAAAGACAGTTTTCGTATAATAAACAAATACTTTATTAAATTATATATTGACCGTTCTGGTCCAACACCTTTTGCCATCTTTCTGGTAGTAGCATAATTCCACGCTCATAAAATTTTTGGTCTTTGCTGGCAAAAAACTGATCGAGGAGGTTTTTGACCTCCTCATTTGAGGTGAAGGTTTTACCGTCTAAAAAATTTTGGAGTGACCGGAACAAATAATAATCCGATGGTGCCAGGTCTGGAGAATATGGTGGGTGTAGCATTGTATCCCATTCAAGCTGTAAAAGCTTTTGGCGAGTGACCAAACTTGTGTGAGGTCTCGCGTTGTCTTGGTGAAACACTACACCTTTCCTGTTGATTAGTTCTGACCTTTTCTGTTGAAGTGCATCATTCAGTTTGTCCAGCTGATGACAGTAGACTTCCGAATTAATCGTTGTGTTATCCGGTAAAAGCTCAAAAAAAACGATTCCTTTAAAATCCCACCAAACAGACAGCATCACCTTTTTTTGGTGAATATCGGCTTTGGAAATGGTTTGAGCCGGTTCATCTTTTTTGCTCCATGACCTCTTGCGTTTGACGTTGTTGTATACAACCCATTTTTCGTCCCCAGTGATGATGCGCTTCAAAAACGGATCATTTTCGTGACGTTTGAGAAGCGAATCGCAGACGTCAATGCGGCGACACAGATTTCTCTCTGTGAGAACATGGGGAACCCATACATCGAGCTTCGAGGATAATCCCAGGCCTTTCAAGTGGTCATAAACTGTTGAATTTGATAAATTTAACCTCAATCCGATCTCACGTGTTGTTATTCGCCGGTTCACATCAACTAATGCCTTTATCGCGTCTTTATCAGCTTCAACCGGCCTTCCCGAACGTGGTGCATCTTCGACATCAAAATTGCCGGATCGAAATTTAGCGAACCAGTTCTGGCACTGGCGTACTGTCAACACACCTTCTCCATACACATCAGTCAATTTCTTTCTGGCTTGAACAGCATTTTTACCCTTTCTGTAGTAAAACAGTAAGATATGTCGAAAATGCTGCTTATCGCTCTCCATATTTAAAAGGGCACCAACCAAAAACTACTGCGTAGAATTAATTGGAATTTTTCACACACAAGCCTTGCTATATGAGCTCTCAAAGCATATAAAAATTATACCGCTTAAATGTGAAGTTGGGTGCAAAAGAATACAATTAAATCCTCTGTCGGGAAAAAAACGAAATGACTTTCCGAACAACCCTATAGAAATGAAAGTGAAAAAGCTAATTAGGGAAAAAAGGTTAAAAATTTGTCAGAGTGCAGCGTTTTAACGGAAAAAAGAAAAACGATTTGGGGGGGTTAAATCAGCTTCTTTAAAAGGTCATAAGGGTAAAAGATTGAAATGATTAAGAATCGCTGACCTAAATGATTGCAAAAAAAAGTTTAAAACTCTAAGCCATTGTCTAAATGTAAACCTTCAGGTCACGCCTCAATAATAATTTCTATCTACTTAACCCCTGTCCGCCACCCCTTTTGTTTCAAATCACGTGCCTACCGTTACGAAATTCATTTAAACATACCGAGATCTATATTTCTGCAAAATTTTGAACGTTATCTTCTTGTGAAAACAATTGGGGACCTTTACCCTGTCAATCTGCCCCTTGTTCCTAGCAGGATGTTCGCCCTCGTAGAAGAGTAATCCCCCTTATTATCCGAACATGTTTGTCCATATTCCAGATGATGTTGAAATGTCTTGCCTTACTCTCCAACAAATATCACTGATTGTGAGATAAGATAAGTAAATAAATAAAACACGTGTGTAGCGACAACGTACCAAAATATTTGATACTGCCAACAGTAATGGAAAGGTAAGACAACTTCAGATAAACAGAAAGCGGAAGGAAACAGGATACGAGTGGGAATGAACTCCAATACAGCGAAAGGAGTAAGAACTTCACCATACTATGAGAGCAGTAAACAATTGTGGAAAAATCAGCTGCAGCAGTAAGTATCCTAAAAGCATCGATTTCAGTGTCGAAAGCATTTCATCTTGTGAGATGATTAAAACAACACCAAAAGAATTTTTTTTTCAAGTCAAAAAGACATAGCGAGTAAAATACATTTTTGCGTTTGTTAAAAGTTATACAGTTCAAAACACAACCTTTCTGTCGATGGTGACATTGTAAAAAAGGAGCTGAAATAAAAGACTACACAAACCGTCCGTTGAATTGGCTTTTTTTTCAAGTCACTTTAGCGTATCGTTTGATAACCTTTGTCGATTCGTATAAAGATTTTTAAATCCCTCCTTAGCATTATTCGAAATCCGTTAAAAAGACTGCATGACATTTCAAAAGGAAGATAAAGAATCGATTTCATTTTACTGTTAAGTACCTACAGCCACTTTATTTTCGTTCCTTCGACTATCTTTAAAAGGATTTCCAACGGCGTTTGCCTAGTTAGTGAAGCGTTTTATGGCGTGTTCTTATTCCTTATTTTTAACCGCCCTATTTGCTAGCTTGACATTTTATACACGGAAACAGCCACTCAGAAATATTCTCACATTGTATGTAAGAATATGATGCGACAGTGGATACCAGGATGTTATCATGCAACAGCAATTTCCTTTTCAAGCGAAAGATTATGAAAATTGCAAAACGGGGAAATCCCCCAATGAGATGACATTCTCATATTGAAGTAGAGTCACGATGCTAGTAAACAGTCGTTCTGGTTACTAAAGTAGGTAAAGTTGTATCCATTTGTTAGTAGATAACATATTTCAAATTTATTTAAATTTTTATCTTTGAAAATAGTTCAAAACAGCTTCTTTGCTATTCTATTTTTGAACCAAAAGTAGTACAGCACCTTACCTTCGAGAGAGAATTGCAGTCATTGATCACAGTTTTTGAACAATTTTAAGATCAGTCGGAAGCCCGAAATTGTATATGTTCCGACTACCACTAAAGATTAATGCCAAAGCGTTTGTAAAGTGGTATCATAATGTGCAGCTTTTTAGCTCCAGGACCCTCACCATTAACGTATCAAATGGATCCACGAGGCTGGTACTTCTAGCTCATCACGGAATAGATACAAACACGATGAAAGGGAAAGGTTTCCATTTTTACAATATTTACCACTTAGACTGATAGATGATTTCTAAATTCTGAAAAACTCTATTCTCGCATTAAGAACGGCTAGGTACCAAATCTTCATGAAGCTACAGATACTCTTTTCGACGGGGCAATGAAAAATTTTTAATAATGGTAAATTTTTCCATTTCTTCCCTTTTTAGGATTACTTGCGTCCGAATGAAAAGCGGAACCCTTGTAGGATAACTCGTGTGTCTGTCTGTCCGTCTGTCACAGTCAATTTGCTTCGAATCTACTGGACCGATTTAGTTGAAATTTAGTACACATATGAATTTCTATGACCCAAACACGGACGCATAACATTAATAAATTAATTTTGAACATGGGGGTCATTTTTGGGGNTACCATGTGACATATTAAATGAAAAGGTTTGATGGAAGGGTCTCAAATATATTTATGTATAATATTATATTTTTAGAATTATTTAAGAAAATATGCGAAAATTGACCATTCGCCCTCCCTCTTATCTTCGAAACTATTGAACCTAAAATTTTGAAAAAAAAAATACAGAAAATGCACATAAATGTGACAATTAGTCAACTTTTGGAAAAAGTTTTTATTATCAACGTCTCGCCTACAAATTCTTAGGCTTCTTCAAGACTATAATCCAAATTTTAATGTTAATTTTAAAATACTTAGTTACACTAAGTTTTTTGGCTAGGTTTTTATGTTAATAATAATCTATCTAGCATAACCCACATCTAACTGATTTGTGATAGATGTTCACTCGACTATTTCGACAAATAACTTGCTCCTAAACTGACGTAAAACGGATTCAATTACAATTCCGAAGATATCAGATAATTGTCTTTCGCGACCCGACATATCTAGGCGTAAGCACCCAAACAGCGAACCACAAGTTTGCAATCAAATTTCTCAATATCTTCAAACGCCCACCCCAACCGACATGGGATTGTGGCGTTCGAACGTGAGCGAAACTCACCCTATCCTTCCAAAGCACTTTAATAAATAGATAACGAGACACATGCCTCAACAATTGGAAAGTGGAGCATACAGGGATCAATCTCCTGTTATTTTAAACGTTTTTGCGCAATATACAGTAGTAAGTGCAATATAAATAAAACTAGTTGGACCCGTCCAAACGAGACTGATTTAGCTGTGAGTTATCAATAAAACACTTAGCGAATTGCGTCATCCTCATCATAAGGTCGTCAGTCCTAAGACTGGTTGGACACGCACCTACACTCCTTATCCTGAGCTAATCTTCGGATTTCCCGAAAACTAGAACATCCCACATACTTAACTATTCGCGAACACTAATCTAATCTAGGTCTACCTTTACTCCTCGTAACTCCTGTTTCTGCCTCTAATATGTCTCTGACTCTAAGGTCTATGCCTGAAAACGTGTCCTACCAACTTATCTCGCCTACTCTTTGTTAACTTCCATAGAGTCCACTGTTCTCCTATTCGTTTTAATACATCTTAATTTATAACCTTCTCTATCCCCGGTATCCTCATCACTAACCGGTAACACCACATTCAAAAGCTTCTAACCTTTACTTTTCCGCCGCACCGACCGTCCATGTTACGCACCCGTTAAGCGCCGCGCTAATAAAGGGGACCGCACAGGCTGATCTAACCTATAAATTGACTCCTGAATTTATAGTTTATGTATATATCAACATTTGTAAAGTCTGTGTTCAGTAATTAGGCAAATATCTGTTGAGGTAGGAGAAGAAGTGTCAGGAGATTTGTCCTTCAACCTTCATTCCACTCGTAGTTACGTCTAGAAGAAAACTTTTGAAAATTAATGAGATATCCGATTGTCGAAATTGACAAGTTTCGTCCTGAATTGAATGAAAAGTTTGCGACGTTAAAAGGAGAAGGATGTATCCACATTATGTAATGTTTCCAGCGAATTGATTTTAGGTCAAATTGGTGTTGAAGAGCCGTCCGCTGACTTTTGGATAGCAATGCAGAGATTCTGACGCTAATCACGATAATAAATTATCTCGGGAAGACCGATACAGCAGTAAAATCGTTCACGCTGTCTTAAAGAAAATTAATTTGTGGAAACAAAAAGTTATTTGGCCCTTTCTAAAATAAGCGTCAATTTGAGCCGGCTTTTTCCAGGTCAAGACATCTTTTGTTGGAATTCAATAACGTCAACCTATCATTCAAAACGAATTTCTTCATTATTTCTTTGAATTTTTTTGAGAAACATTTGCATAGATGAAATGGGCCACAACAATTTTTATATGCTTACCGGATTATTCAAACACGTGCTTCAATGAGCCCATTTGATACTCCTCGGAGTAGCTTAAGAAAAATTCAGGTATTCTCCATTTCTTCCATTTAGTTTGGATATGAATAATTAAAAAAGGTGTTGGTTCTACACACAAATATAAACCTTTCAACCCTTAAGTCACCAGATTTTTTTGCTTATTTATTAACTTTTGACTAGTTAGTTTACGTCTGGACTTGAACTAATAGTCCAAGAGTGCGATCGGTAATCCGTGGCTTGAGAACAAGATGTGGCCTCTTAGTTTCTTCAGTGTAACTGCCCCAAACGACTACTTAAGAGGGCTAATAGTGGATAATCGCCTATAGAGTAATAAAATGTTCATGATCTTTTGATTAAGCGTTTCAAGTATCATGTAGCTGGATTAGTAAACTACTAAAAGGGGGGAAGCTGTGGAAGATGACGAAATTACCGTGAATAGAAAAGGTATAATAGAGGAGGTATTACAAAGAAGGAGAATAAACGGCTTCATAAAAGTAAATAAGGAAGAGGAGAGATGTGATCGTAGGGCACGATCCGAAAAATGAGGAAATTAGATTGATATTCACAAACAGTTAAGGATGTGAGATTTTCCGGTGTTCGGAAAACTATACCATGATAGGAAGGTGTGTGTGCAACCAATTTTCAAACTGCATGAGCCCATGATGATAACATACCTTAATACCTTCGTTAATCTGTTATACAATTTACCTCTACTAGACCTCCTCCTAAAGCCTTTGTCTAGGAAATGGGCACACGACTTCGACGTCATCTGGAATATGAGCAACTTTCACGGTAGCCTAGTAACTGTAGTGTTTTCATTTAACAAATGACTTGAGCTTTAAATAGTCTTGATCTTCAAGGTCAAGGTCAGATTAAGGTTGAATTCCCTTCTTCTTTTGTATAAAACTTATCGAAATACATGACAACTTATCATAATATTTCATGCTCTTTTGCAATAATTGTTACCCACTTTACACCTGCCCGCTTTCCTTTTCGTTCCAGCTGATATATAGGCTTTTCAGGAATTCAAAGGCGTCAACATTTCTATGAATTTTTGAGCGCTATCTCGATGACGTAATTTAAAAAAAAAAAATAGGACATTTCCACCCTCTCTATCTACTTTTTATTCCTAGTGAGCTGTCCGCCTGCTTAATGGGCAAACTTAGAAATATGCGAACGTAACATCACACTGAATACATAGAAGAATTTACGAGGGAACGACTACGAACGTTAAATTTTTCCTTTTAGATGCTTCCAACCATTCCTCGTTTGCCTGTTTAATTATAAATTATGAAAGGAGTCCATCAAGACAAACAAGAACGACGAAAGAATCACGTTCCTATCTCCCTTCAATCAAATTTAATGTAATGATAAAGTTAATTGACGGACCCTTGTCATACCCCAGACACCTGGGGTAGTAATAAATGACACTGCGTAGCCCATTTCACATTATATACAGGATGTCCTAAAGAAAATAAAATTTGCCGAAAACTTACAAATCTCTTCAGATAAATAACAATATCATTACTAATTGCAACAATTCCAAGTGCGCAATGTGAAAGTAGTAACCAGATTAAATAAATATGAGACTAATTAGTCCTCATGAGCACGTCATGTGCAGTCACAATTAATTATCAACCAAATCGAAGATGTTTCATAAAACGAAGATGATATATCATCATGCAACAGGCAGTATGTCGTCATCTAGTGATATTTGCTGCTAACAAAAGCATTTCAAATATTTTTCAAAACGTTAGAGGATTAGTAAGCCCGAAATCGCGATTTTCGATAAATTACAGGCCAAAAGCTTATTGTTCTTTTTTAATGTTTTTATTTCAATTAGTGGATGAGAGATAAATTCAATTTGCCCTTTACAAACCAGCTGCCCTAACAGGAGGTCACCAGATAACCGTTAACGTTCAGTAATTTAATTGCAGCGCAAAGGACTTGGAAGTCCATCGGAAAAAGTAACAGACTTCTCCGACATGAAAAGCATTTCTTTCATATTAAACAATGTCGTCTCCCACCGTCCCCGTCGATTTTGTCCTAGTAACTTCGAACATCACCGCTGCACGCTCCAATTTCGAACGCAATAGAAAATAGTTCCACAAATCGATGGTTAAGCCAGCACTCCAATTCATTTCTCTTGTAAGTACGTCTACATAAAGAAACAGAGAAAACAATTACGAAAACTACTTCCACGAGCAAAAAAATTGTAGAAAAAGAGTACTTAATGATTAGCTGCGTACAAAACCAACTTTCAAAGGAGATACAAGTAACTAAAACAGAAACAATGCGGTGGATCGTGATACAAACTTTTAGAAACAATGATGCTATCGTCTGTGTAACACAATATGTCCTATTAATCATCATCTTCACAGTGCACCGCTGTACGGGTGCGAAATATGGACGGTGGCCGTAGGGGAAAAGAAAAGGTTAGAAGAATTCAAAATGTAGTGTTACAGACGAATGATGAGGATACCGTGGATAGAGATGGTTAGAAATGAGATATTAGAATAAATGGGAGAACAGAGGACTCTGTGGAAGTCAATAAGAAATAAGCGAGATAGTTTGGATGGACGCCTTCTCAGGCATCAAGGTTTAGTCAGAGACATATAAGAGGCAGAAACGGGAGTTAGGAGGGGTAGAGGTAGACCTAAAAAGTGGAGGTGTGTGTCTAACTGATCTTACGACTGATGGCCTTACGATGATAGAAATAATATAAGGGAGGTAAAAATTAGGGTTAAATCTAATGTAAAAACTGGAGACGAAAGCTACGAGAAATAGGCAATTTTCGATATTTAGGAACTAACATAAATCAAGAGAAGCTTGAAACAGTAAAAAGTAGTGCAGTGGGTCGAATCGTGTTTAGCAAGAAGAAATCACTTCTGTTCTCACAAATGGTTAATTTAGAATTTCCAGGAACAAAATTAAAATGATGGCGAAAAAAAATGTTGGAAGCAAGTGTTTCCCCTATTTCTGATGTGGGCATTATCAACAATAGGTAATCTCGTCCAAAATTTCATCTAAAAATTATGAGTTATTTTTAATTTTATTTTAAAGAACGCCTACAATATAGCGAGGGATGATGACAGGCTGATATAGAAACAATTGCTGAAACTGTTGGAGTTGCAACATTGTGTTTGCTAAAGAGTCGTCTATAATGTTAGTAATTAGGTATGTTACGTCGAATTTTCATTGCATCCGCAAGAATTCCTGCAGGAACAATAACCTCAAATATGAAACGTTAAATACTGTCAGGAAAAGCACATAGGGTAATTTTGATTTCGGAATCATTTATTCACATCAAAAACCGCCCTTAATTCCTCATTCCGCTCGTTTAGGTCTCATCAGTTTTGTTAACAATTTATCGCATATTCGAATACGCGAAGTGGTTGGTTCCATTTTTACCGAAGACAAAGACGTATACCTACTGCTAGAGAATTAATACGAAAAAAGAAAAACCAACGACAATATTGCACTAGAACAGTTTTAAATGCAGAAATCCAGTACTAAATTCGCGAACCATTAAAACGTCAAGGCAGTTCGAAGTAATACATTCTGTTGCCATCTTACCACAAAAATGCAACGGAAATTGTTAAGAATTGTCCATGGAACATTTTGATAATTTTCCTCTATTAAATGACGCATAATAATCTCAAGATTGCCCATCAAGCCGTGAACACAAAGACTATAAAAATACATTTAACAAGTATACGGGATGGGTACTCAAAATTCAATGGCAACAGTATAAAAACGATTAGATTCGATTTAGTAGACTTTGATAAATAGGGAGCAACCATCTTATGTACATATTCTTATCAATAACAATGGTTATTGATTCTAATTCGTAGAGGAAAAGTAGAAGGTGGCACAGCCACTAATGCTCGTGGGCGATCAGTCCCTCCGGACTATGCCGGAAGATAGAGCGGAAGGTTCTCTTCAGTCTCCTTTCAGGAATCGTGGTAATGGGTGAGTGGTGGTTCGGGTGAGAAATATGGGAATAACGAAATGAACATAGAAGAGAATGAAAGATAATCTGTGGAATATTAGTGTCCCAGCATTTGCCTAAGTGATCCAAGGAAACCACAGAAGAACTTGGAGCAAATCCGACGGACCCGGAATCGAAAACGACATCCTCCCGAATGCTAAGCAATGGTCTAAACCTCTAGGTCATGCCGCACGGTAGAAAGAGCTAGAGATAAACATAGTAGTGACAGCACAAGGACACTTCGTTTGTGTTATATTTTCCTACTGTAACCTTCGGTTAAAGTTGGATTAAGTTAGGATTATAGGGTTACAGTAGAAAAAGTCAGCATGACCGTCATCATCATCATAAGGTCGAAAGTCTTAAGACTGGTTGGACACGCACTTCTATATGTTCTTATGCTGAGCATCCTAATAAAGTAGCACCGAACGAACCTGTTCTTGTGAGAAAAACAATGCGTGCGCCCTGAAATGTGGAGGTGAGGTTAGTTTTTCGAAGCAATCGGCCGGTTAACAGAAACTCCTATTAGAAATTAACTCCAGACGACTATTCGGTTTAGTAGAATATTAGGTACAAAATCAGTCGAACATTCGATATTTGGCTATTCGATTTTGGATCAGTATTCGTTAACCTAGGATTGGATTTCCATACTAATCGGTCTTGTCTCTAAATCATTAAAGAACGGCGCCAAAAAGTCGTTGTGAAAGAGCAATGTTCTTGCTGGTTATCCAATCAACATAACTTTGAACTTGGATTTCTGTATGTGCTTACGCATGTAAAGTTATTACTTCTTAATGGAAAGCAAACTTTACAATTTAACTACTGACAAGGAACCGCTTTAGAAATATTCATTAATAATAATAGATTCTATGAGGGCTATTCATCATATTGTGTACAAAGTTCGCATCGTTATCCCCCGAGTGAAAAACCGGAGCGAAAACTTTATTGATAAATTATCTCGCTTTCCCTAAAATTTCTAAAGCAAAGACCCCGTTCCCGTCATTATCAGTTACCTCAACAGCCGCAGAGATCTAGATGGTTGAGCACGATGCTGCCATTATTTTATTTACTTTAGTGCGCTTATACCAACCGTTCTATTGTGAGAATGTTTTCTTCATTTATAATACTTCAAAGAAGCGACTGTGAAATTCAATAGACGCACGCGCGCTTTTTTCTTTAGTTCCAAGGTGACGCTTTTATGAAAAAAAAAATCAATTGTACCCCTCGTTTTTTGGGGGGAAACAGGCCGACACGATTTGTTGACAAAAACGGTCAATGACCGTTCTCTGCTTCATATATATATGAAACATGAAATTCGCTACACTATCTTACTTCCTGAGTAACAATAAATAAACATCATTAACCCAGAACTACAGACAGCGTGGTGAACGCCATCTATAAAAATTTGCTACTAGCAGAATATCATGAAGATAATGAGCAAAGCATACGATGTTAAGAATACTTCAGAATGTAGAAGTGAAACTAAAGGATAGAAGAGTGCTATTATCGTACAGATAGCAATGAAGTAGTTGCAGAATTTCAGCAACACCTTAGAGAAATAAATAATAAGATGGGACCTGATAAAAACAGATTAAAATGAGAAGATTGTTAAAAAAACTGTGGAAAGAAATGGTTAGAAACGAGGAGGTATCAGAAACACTAGGAGAAGAGATAACCTTATGGAAATCAATAAGAAATAGGCGGGATAGATGCTGTTCTAATTCGAGTCTAAAGGTCGTCTTCGGTTGGAGTTACTCCCTAGCGTTTTACTAGCACGAGTGACGAGCTTCTTCGGGGGACTTTCCATATGCGATGCTGGGTGTGGACAGTGCACATTGATTGGAGTTCCTTACTAGCGTTTCGCTAGTACGAGTGGCGAGCTTCTTCAGAGACCCTTCCATATACGATGCTGGTTGTGGACAGTCCACATCGGTTGGAGTTGCTTCCTGACGATTCGCTAGTACAAGTGACGAGCTTCTTCAGAGGTCCTTCCATCTCTGATGCTGGATGTGGACAGTCCACATCTATTGGAGTTTCTTCCTAGAGTTTCAGAGATGGGAGGACCTCTGAAGAAGCTCGCCACTCGTGTTAGCGAAACGATAGGAAGAAACTCCAACCGATGTGGACAGTCCACATCCAGCATCAGAGATGGAAAGACCTCTGAAGAAGCTCGTCACTTGTACTAGCAAATCGTCAAGAAGAAACTCTAACCGATGTGAACTGTCCACATTGATCATCATATATAGAAGGACCCCTTAAGAAGCTCGCCACTCGTACTAGCGAATCGTTAGGAAACAAGTCCAACCGATGTGGACAGTCCACATCCAGCATCAGAGATGGAAAGACCTCTGAAGAAGCTCGTCACTTGTACTAGCAAATCGTCAAGAAGAAACTCTAACCGATGTGAACTGTCCACATTGATCATCATATATAGAAGGACCCCTTAAGAAGCTCGCCACTCGTACTAGCGAATCGTTAGGAAACAAGTCCAACCGATGTGGACAGTCCACATCCAGCATCAGAGATGGAAAGACCTCTGAAGAAGCTCGTCACTTGTACTAGCAAATCGTCAAGAAGAAACTCTAACCGATGTGAACTGTCCACATTGATCATCATATATAGAAGGACCCCTTAAGAAGCTCGCCACTCGTACTAGCGAATCGTTAGGAAACAAGTCCAACCGATGTGGACAGTCCACATCCAGCATCAGAGATGGAAAGACCTCTGAAGAAGCTCGTCACTTGTACTAGCAAATCGTCAAGAAGAAACTCTAACCGATGTGAACTGTCCACATTGATCATCATATATAGAAGGACCCCTTAAGAAGCTCGCCACTCGTACTAGCGAATCGTTAGGAAACAAGTCCAACCGATGTGGACAGTCCACATCCAGCATCAGAGATGGAAAGACCTCTGAAGAAGCTCGTCACTTGTACTAGCAAATCGTCAAGAAGAAACTCTAACCGATGTGAACTGTCCACATTGATCATCATATATAGAAGGACCCCTTAAGAAGCTCGCCACTCGTACTAGCGAATCGTTAGGAAACAAGTCCAACCGATGTGGACAGTCCACATCCAGCATCAGAGATGGAAAGACCTCTGAAGAAGCTCGTCACTTGTACTAGCAAATCGTCAAGAAGAAACTCTAACCGATGTGAACTGTCCACATTGATCATCATATATAGAAGGACCCCTTAAGAAGCTCGCCACTCGTACTAGCGAATCGTTAGGAAACAAGTCCAACCGATGTGGACAGTCCACATCCAGCATCAGAGATGGAAAGACCTCTGAAGAAGCTCGTCACTTGTACTAGCAAATCGTCAAGAAGAAACTCTAACCGATGTGAACTGTCCACATTGATCATCATATATAGAAGGACCCCTTAAGAAGCTCGCCACTCGTACTAGCGAATCGTTAGGAAACAAGTCCAACCGATGTGGACAGTCCACATCCAGCATCAGAGATGGAAAGACCTCTGAAGAAGCTCGTCACTTGTACTAGCAAATCGTCAAGAAGAAACTCTAACCGATGTGAACTGTCCACATTGATCATCATATATAGAAGGACCCCTTAAGAAGCTCGCCACTCGTACTAGCGAATCGTTAGGAAACAAGTCCAACCGATGTGGACAGTCCACATCCAGCATCAGAGATGGAAAGACCTCTGAAGAAGCTCGTCACTTGTACTAGCAAATCGTCAAGAAGAAACTCTAACCGATGTGAACTGTCCACATTGATCATCATATATAGAAGGACCCCTTAAGAAGCTCGCCACTCGTACTAGCGAATCGTTAGGAAACAAGTCCAACCGATGTGGACAGTCCACATCCAGCATCAGAGATGGAAAGACCTCTGAAGAAGCTCGTCACTTGTACTAGCAAATCGTCAAGAAGAAACTCTAACCGATGTGAACTGTCCACATTGATCATCATATATAGAAGGACCCCTTAAGAAGCTCGCCACTCGTACTAGCGAATCGTTAGGAAACAAGTCCAACCGATGTGGACAGTCCACATCCAGCATCAGAGATGGAAAGACCTCTGAAGAAGCTCGTCACTTGTACTAGCAAATCGTCAAGAAGAAACTCTAACCGATGTGAACTGTCCACATTGATCATCATATATAGAAGGACCCCTTAAGAAGCTCGCCACTCGTACTAGCGAATCGTTAGGAAACAAGTCCAACCGATGTGGACAGTCCACATCCAGCATCAGAGATGGAAAGACCTCTGAAGAAGCTCGTCACTTGTACTAGCAAATCGTCAAGAAGAAACTCTAACCGATGTGAACTGTCCACATTGATCATCATATATAGAAGGACCCCTTAAGAAGCTCGCCACTCGTACTAGCGAATCGTTAGGAAACAAGTCCAACCGATGTGGACAGTCCACATCCAGCATCAGAGATGGAAAGACCTCTGAAGAAGCTCGTCACTTGTACTAGCAAATCGTCAAGAAGAAACTCTAACCGATGTGAACTGTCCACATTGATCATCATATATAGAAGGACCCCTTAAGAAGCTCGCCACTCGTACTAGCGAATCGTTAGGAAACAAGTCCAACCGATGTGGACAGTCCACATCCAGCATCAGAGATGGAAAGACCTCTGAAGAAGCTCGTCACTTGTACTAGCAAATCGTCAAGAAGAAACTCTAACCGATGTGAACTGTCCACATTGATCATCATATATAGAAGGACCCCTTAAGAAGCTCGCCACTCGTACTAGCGAATCGTTAGGAAACAAGTCCAACCGATGTGGACAGTCCACATCCAGCATCAGAGATGGAAAGACCTCTGAAGAAGCTCGTCACTTGTACTAGCAAATCGTCAAGAAGAAACTCTAACCGATGTGAACTGTCCACATTGATCATCATATATAGAAGGACCCCTTAAGAAGCTCGCCACTCGTACTAGCGAATCGTTAGGAAACAAGTCCAACCGATGTGGACAGTCCACATCCAGCATCAGAGATGGAAAGACCTCTGAAGAAGCTCGTCACTTGTACTAGCAAATCGTCAAGAAGAAACTCTAACCGATGTGAACTGTCCACATTGATCATCATATATAGAAGGACCCCTTAAGAAGCTCGCCACTCGTACTAGCGAATCGTTAGGAAACAAGTCCAACCGATGTGGACAGTCCACATCCAGCATCAGAGATGGAAAGACCTCTGAAGAAGCTCGTCACTTGTACTAGCAAATCGTCAAGAAGAAACTCTAACCGATGTGAACTGTCCACATTGATCATCATATATAGAAGGACCCCTTAAGAAGCTCGCCACTCGTACTAGCGAATCGTTAGGAAACAAGTCCAACCGATGTGGACAGTCCACATCCAGCATCAGAGATGGAAAGACCTCTGAAGAAGCTCGTCACTTGTACTAGCAAATCGTCAAGAAGAAACTCTAACCGATGTGAACTGTCCACATTGATCATCATATATAGAAGGACCCCTTAAGAAGCTCGCCACTCGTACTAGCGAATCGTTAGGAAACAAGTCCAACCGATGTGGACAGTCCACATCCAGCATCAGAGATGGAAAGACCTCTGAAGAAGCTCGTCACTTGTACTAGCAAATCGTCAAGAAGAAACTCTAACCGATGTGAACTGTCCACATTGATCATCATATATAGAAGGACCCCTTAAGAAGCTCGCCACTCGTACTAGCGAATCGTTAGGAAACAAGTCCAACCGATGTGGACAGTCCACATCCAGCATCAGAGATGGAAAGACCTCTGAAGAAGCTCGTCACTTGTACTAGCAAATCGTCAAGAAGAAACTCTAACCGATGTGAACTGTCCACATTGATCATCATATATAGAAGGACCCCTTAAGAAGCTCGCCACTCGTACTAGCGAATCGTTAGGAAACAAGTCCAACCGATGTGGACAGTCCACATCCAGCATCAGAGATGGAAAGACCTCTGAAGAAGCTCGTCACTTGTACTAGCAAATCGTCAAGAAGAAACTCTAACCGATGTGAACTGTCCACATTGATCATCATATATAGAAGGACCCCTTAAGAAGCTCGCCACTCGTACTAGCGAATCGTTAGGAAACAAGTCCAACCGATGTGGACAGTCCACATCCAGCATCAGAGATGGAAAGACCTCTGAAGAAGCTCGTCACTTGTACTAGCAAATCGTCAAGAAGAAACTCTAACCGATGTGAACTGTCCACATTGATCATCATATATAGAAGGACCCCTTAAGAAGCTCGCCACTCGTACTAGCGAATCGTTAGGAAACAAGTCCAACCGATGTGGACAGTCCACATCCAGCATCAGAGATGGAAAGACCTCTGAAGAAGCTCGTCACTTGTACTAGCAAATCGTCAAGAAGAAACTCTAACCGATGTGAACTGTCCACATTGATCATCATATATAGAAGGACCCCTTAAGAAGCTCGCCACTCGTACTAGCGAATCGTTAGGAAACAAGTCCAACCGATGTGGACAGTCCACATCCAGCATCAGAGATGGAAAGACCTCTGAAGAAGCTCGTCACTTGTACTAGCAAATCGTCAAGAAGAAACTCTAACCGATGTGAACTGTCCACATTGATCATCATATATAGAAGGACCCCTTAAGAAGCTCGCCACTCGTACTAGCGAATCGTTAGGAAACAAGTCCAACCGATGTGGACAGTCCACATCCAGCATCAGAGATGGAAAGACCTCTGAAGAAGCTCGTCACTTGTACTAGCAAATCGTCAAGAAGAAACTCTAACCGATGTGAACTGTCCACATTGATCATCATATATAGAAGGACCCCTTAAGAAGCTCGCCACTCGTACTAGCGAATCGTTAGGAAACAAGTCCAACCGATGTGGACAGTCCACATCCAGCATCAGAGATGGAAAGACCTCTGAAGAAGCTCGTCACTTGTACTAGCAAATCGTCAAGAAGAAACTCTAACCGATGTGAACTGTCCACATTGATCATCATATATAGAAGGACCCCTTAAGAAGCTCGCCACTCGTACTAGCGAATCGTTAGGAAACAAGTCCAACCGATGTGGACAGTCCACATCCAGCATCAGAGATGGAAAGACCTCTGAAGAAGCTCGTCACTTGTACTAGCAAATCGTCAAGAAGAAACTCTAACCGATGTGAACTGTCCACATTGATCATCATATATAGAAGGACCCCTTAAGAAGCTCGCCACTCGTACTAGCGAATCGTTAGGAAACAAGTCCAACCGATGTGGACAGTCCACATCCAGCATCAGAGATGGAAAGACCTCTGAAGAAGCTCGTCACTTGTACTAGCAAATCGTCAAGAAGAAACTCTAACCGATGTGAACTGTCCACATTGATCATCATATATAGAAGGACCCCTTAAGAAGCTCGCCACTCGTACTAGCGAATCGTTAGGAAACAAGTCCAACCGATGTGGACAGTCCACATCCAGCATCAGAGATGGAAAGACCTCTGAAGAAGCTCGTCACTTGTACTAGCAAATCGTCAAGAAGAAACTCTAACCGATGTGAACTGTCCACATTGATCATCATATATAGAAGGACCCCTTAAGAAGCTCGCCACTCGTACTAGCGAATCGTTAGGAAACAAGTCCAACCGATGTGGACAGTCCACATCCAGCATCAGAGATGGAAAGACCTCTGAAGAAGCTCGTCACTTGTACTAGCAAATCGTCAAGAAGAAACTCTAACCGATGTGAACTGTCCACATTGATCATCATATATAGAAGGACCCCTTAAGAAGCTCGCCACTCGTACTAGCGAATCGTTAGGAAACAAGTCCAACCGATGTGGACAGTCCACATCCAGCATCAGAGATGGAAAGACCTCTGAAGAAGCTCGTCACTTGTACTAGCAAATCGTCAAGAAGAAACTCTAACCGATGTGAACTGTCCACATTGATCATCATATATAGAAGGACCCCTTAAGAAGCTCGCCACTCGTACTAGCGAATCGTTAGGAAACAAGTCCAACCGATGTGGACAGTCCACATCCAGCATCAGAGATGGAAAGACCTCTGAAGAAGCTCGTCACTTGTACTAGCAAATCGTCAAGAAGAAACTCTAACCGATGTGAACTGTCCACATTGATCATCATATATAGAAGGACCCCTTAAGAAGCTCGCCACTCGTACTAGCGAATCGTTAGGAAACAAGTCCAACCGATGTGGACAGTCCACATCCAGCATCAGAGATGGAAAGACCTCTGAAGAAGCTCGTCACTTGTACTAGCAAATCGTCAAGAAGAAACTCTAACCGATGTGAACTGTCCACATTGATCATCATATATAGAAGGACCCCTTAAGAAGCTCGCCACTCGTACTAGCGAATCGTTAGGAAACAAGTCCAACCGATGTGGACAGTCCACATCCAGCATCAGAGATGGAAAGACCTCTGAAGAAGCTCGTCACTTGTACTAGCAAATCGTCAAGAAGAAACTCTAACCGATGTGAACTGTCCACATTGATCATCATATATAGAAGGACCCCTTAAGAAGCTCGCCACTCGTACTAGCGAATCGTTAGGAAACAAGTCCAACCGATGTGGACAGTCCACATCCAGCATCAGAGATGGAAAGACCTCTGAAGAAGCTCGTCACTTGTACTAGCAAATCGTCAAGAAGAAACTCTAACCGATGTGAACTGTCCACATTGATCATCATATATAGAAGGACCCCTTAAGAAGCTCGCCACTCGTACTAGCGAATCGTTAGGAAACAAGTCCAACCGATGTGGACAGTCCACATCCAGCATCAGAGATGGAAAGACCTCTGAAGAAGCTCGTCACTTGTACTAGCAAATCGTCAAGAAGAAACTCTAACCGATGTGAACTGTCCACATTGATCATCATATATAGAAGGACCCCTTAAGAAGCTCGCCACTCGTACTAGCGAATCGTTAGGAAACAAGTCCAACCGATGTGGACAGTCCACATCCAGCATCAGAGATGGAAAGACCTCTGAAGAAGCTCGTCACTTGTACTAGCAAATCGTCAAGAAGAAACTCTAACCGATGTGAACTGTCCACATTGATCATCATATATAGAAGGACCCCTTAAGAAGCTCGCCACTCGTACTAGCGAATCGTTAGGAAACAAGTCCAACCGATGTGGACAGTCCACATCCAGCATCAGAGATGGAAAGACCTCTGAAGAAGCTCGTCACTTGTACTAGCAAATCGTCAAGAAGAAACTCTAACCGATGTGAACTGTCCACATTGATCATCATATATAGAAGGACCCCTTAAGAAGCTCGCCACTCGTACTAGCGAATCGTTAGGAAACAAGTCCAACCGATGTGGACAGTCCACATCCAGCATCAGAGATGGAAAGACCTCTGAAGAAGCTCGTCACTTGTACTAGCAAATCGTCAAGAAGAAACTCTAACCGATGTGAACTGTCCACATTGATCATCATATATAGAAGGACCCCTTAAGAAGCTCGCCACTCGTACTAGCGAATCGTTAGGAAACAAGTCCAACCGATGTGGACAGTCCACATCCAGCATCAGAGATGGAAAGACCTCTGAAGAAGCTCGTCACTTGTACTAGCAAATCGTCAAGAAGAAACTCTAACCGATGTGAACTGTCCACATTGATCATCATATATAGAAGGACCCCTTAAGAAGCTCGCCACTCGTACTAGCGAATCGTTAGGAAACAAGTCCAACCGATGTGGACAGTCCACATCCAGCATCAGAGATGGAAAGACCTNTTTGCTTCAACTGTATTTTTTCCCTTCAAAAAGCAATATTTTATCAACACGCGAAATTCCTTTTTATCCATTTTTTTCACAATAACAAAAGTTGCTTCACTAAAAATGCTATAATTCACAAACTAATGATCCGACAGCCGTCAAATTTATAGACGCGTCTTTTGAAGGTTAGGACTAACTGAAAATCATATGGATTTAGTTCTGGTGCCGCCATCTATGTGTCAGGCCGGGGACTTTTTAATTGACCCTAGTAATTTAATAATATTCATCGCGACTTCTCCATGTCAACGTCAGCTACACTATTTCAGCTACACTATTGTTGATCGAAGCTAAATTTGTTTAATTAACACTGCGCAAATCAAAATCAATTTTTATTGATTCCACTACACCTTTGTAAGGTCAAATATAGGTGTATAGTGACCCAATTAATCATCATCATCATCACGATCAAAGAGTCCTCGGTCAGAGAATTGGTAAGAAACGCACCTCCGCTCCTTGCCAACACCAATCTTAGCATTTCACCAAAAATAGAACATCTCACATCCCTAACTTTTTGCAAAAAATTATCCAATATAGGCCTACTACTGTTTCTGCTTCTAATATGTCTCTCACTATCTCTTTATAACTCAAAAGGAGTCCTACCATCCCATCTCTTCATTTCCTTATTCGTTTCCACAGCGCCCTCTCCCGACTAGATTTTTTTTAGGGCAGCCCTATCAACATCCGGATTGGATTAGAATTTACTAGAACATCTTCTATTATAGCATATGGTCAGGATAATAAGATGGGACCTGATAAAAACAGATTAAAATGAGGAGATTGTTAAAAAAACTGTGGAAAGAAATGGTTAGAAACGAGGAGGTATCAGAAACACTAGGAGAAGAGATAACCTTATGGAAATCAATAAGAAATAGGCGGGATAGATGCTGTTCTAATTCGAGTCTAAAGGTCGTCTTCGGTTGGAGTTACTCCCTAGCGTTTTACTAGCACGAGTGACGAGCTTCTTCGGGGGACTTTCCATATGCGATGCTGGGTGTGGACAGTGCACATTGATTGGAGTTCCTTACTAGCGTTTCGCTAGTACGAGTGGCGAGCTTCTTCAGAGACCCTTCCATATACGATGCTGGTTGTGGACAGTCCACATCGGTTGGAGTTGCTTCCTGACGATTCGCTAGTACAAGTGACGAGCTTCTTCAGAGGTCCTTCCATCTCTGATGCTGGATGTGGACAGTCCACATCTATTGGAGTTTCTTCCTAGAGTTTCAGAGATGGGAGGACCTCTGAAGAAGCTCGCCACTCGTGTTAGCGAAACGATAGGAAGAAACTCCAACCGATGTGGACAGTCCACATCCAGCATCAGAGATGGAAAGACCTCTGAAGAAGCTCGTCACTTGTACTAGCAAATCGTCAAGAAGAAACTCTAACCGATGTGAACTGTCCACATTGATCATCATATATAGAAGGACCCCTTAAGAAGCTCGCCACTCGTACTAGCGAATCGTTAGGAAACAAGTCCAACCGATGTGGACAGTCCACATCCAGCATCAGAGATGGAAAGACCTCTGAAGAAGCTCGTCACTTGTACTAGCAAATCGTCAAGAAGAAACTCTAACCGATGTGAACTGTCCACATTGATCATCATATATAGAAGGACCCCTTAAGAAGCTCGCCACTCGTACTAGCGAATCGTTAGGAAACAAGTCCAACCGATGTGGACAGTCCACATCCAGCATCAGAGATGGAAAGACCTCTGAAGAAGCTCGTCACTTGTACTAGCAAATCGTCAAGAAGAAACTCTAACCGATGTGAACTGTCCACATTGATCATCATATATAGAAGGACCCCTTAAGAAGCTCGCCACTCGTACTAGCGAATCGTTAGGAAACAAGTCCAACCGATGTGGACAGTCCACATCCAGCATCAGAGATGGAAAGACCTCTGAAGAAGCTCGTCACTTGTACTAGCAAATCGTCAAGAAGAAACTCTAACCGATGTGAACTGTCCACATTGATCATCATATATAGAAGGACCCCTTAAGAAGCTCGCCACTCGTACTAGCGAATCGTTAGGAAACAAGTCCAACCGATGTGGACAGTCCACATCCAGCATCAGAGATGGAAAGACCTCTGAAGAAGCTCGTCACTTGTACTAGCAAATCGTCAAGAAGAAACTCTAACCGATGTGAACTGTCCACATTGATCATCATATATAGAAGGACCCCTTAAGAAGCTCGCCACTCGTACTAGCGAATCGTTAGGAAACAAGTCCAACCGATGTGAACTGTCCACACCCAGCATCAGAGATGGAATGACCTCTGAAGAAGCTCGTCACTTGTACTATCAAATCGTCAGGAAGCAACTCCAACCGATGTGCGCTGTCGACATCCAGCAGGGCCTCTGAAGAAGCTCGCCACTCGTGCTAGCAAAACGCTAGGAAGCAACTCCAACCGAGGACGGCGTTTATACCCGAAACAGGGCAACACCAGTTCATCTACGGGTCCCGAAGGCGTTTACCAATTTGTCAGACGGGATAGGTTTGTAGGACACCTTCTAAGCCATTAAGGGCTAGTGAGACATTAAAAGCAGAAACAGGTTAAGGACACAGGTAAACCTAGACTGGATTACTGTTGGCAAATAATTAAGGATGTCGGTTGTTCGAGTTTTCGAGCCAGAAGATAGGAAGAAGTGGCTTATATAGATACACTTAAAACAAGACTAATTGACCTGACTAGACAAAGAAACACAAAAATTTAACAAATTAAATCACAATATACCTATCTTATTAAGATCACTTAAAATGAGACAACCGATGTCGAAAAATTGACGTAACGACTACAAGTTTTGTGAAGAAAAAGTTTAATAAGTGATTCCTAACTGATCTAACCCTCCTCATGTTACTTCATTATGTACATATGTGATGTAACACGTGAATATTTTACCGGCGATGAAAAGAGCGTACGACAACGCAACGTTTCGTTAATAAAACATACAATACGTCCATAATCTGCGGATCGGTTTATGAATACAAATTGAATAAGCATGTGTTACCATATCTACACGGCTTCGTAGCTTGCGAACAAATATAAAACACATCGTTGCAGATAGATACGTTACATATAATACAATATACCTATATGTGTATGATGAGAGCGGATTCTCGTATATTTGTTACGAGCATGTGTATCTCTACTTAATTAAATATCTTCTCATTCTGAATTACGCGCCTTATAAACTGTTTATTCCCTTTACACTAATAAAGCCCATCAATTCGCTAACAACGCTGAAATACCTAAAGTAAAAACCAACTTTACTTCGGACAGCAGTTAGCTGATGCACTTCAAGGGATTAGACTGACCACGTCATTATCAAGATCATCTAGTAGAATTGTGATCTAAAGGAGGAAGGATCTCATTAGGTATTTGCCTCTTCGAAAAATAAAATCCATCCACCAAGTACAGGTATTTTAAAATGTTATGGGCACCAATAAGTCAGGATGGAAGACGGGGTAGAGGCATAACTAACAATATTAATCGCATCCTTTTTATTTGTATCTTATTTAGATTGTCCTTTAATATCCTGCCTCTCCTTACCAAAAAGCTGTATTCGCTATTATTCAAGTCACAGAAAGGCAGCTTCAAATTGTAAGATAAAAACAATTCGAACAACAGAAAGCAATTACCCAGAGTCCCATTCAATTTCAATTTTCTGTATGACTATGTAACACATAATATGCCTTGCTAGTACTGAGCTCAGTATGCCATTTAATTAAAGCAACCCTATGGTATAAACTAAACTGGCATTCCCCAATTTGAAACGATAGGGATAATGAACGGAAGGATGAAAGCATGTGAGCTGTTCAGTCATCCTACGGATTGTTTATTTAAAAGCTTCCTCGCGTATTCGCCGTTAATCTCCGTCCAAAGCTCATATCTATCGGCGGACACTCGTTATTAAACACACGTGGCTCGACTCGACTCGACTCGACTCGACATGCAGACACAAGCAGGCAGAAGAACATTTTCCGTGCACGATCCGTCGAGCCGTTCGTTCAGTTCGACTCGTTGCTTTATTGTTTGCTTGTTGTATTTTATATGGAAAATGCAGATGGGACGCCTTGCGGCACCTCTTCTCTCTATGCCTCACGCGCTCCCGGTGAGTCAGTGGCGTAGTTCCTCCAGGGTATCTCAGTCATCTTCATTCAACGTGCGTAATATCATAAATCCTATTTATCGATATACGTTACAGGGATCTCACTTGTGACGCCCTTCCAGCTATAAGAATGTTCATATGTCTCTTGAATTTAGATATTTCGAGGGTACCAACCAATTTTATGACAAATTTCTAGAAACNCGTCACTTGTACTAGCAAATCGTCAAGAAGAAACTCTAACCGATGTGAACTGTCCACATTGATCATCATATATAGAAGGACCCCTTAAGAAGCTCGCCACTCGTACTAGCGAATCGTTAGGAAACAAGTCCAACCGATGTGGACAGTCCACATCCAGCATCAGAGATGGAAAGACCTCTGAAGAAGCTCGTCACTTGTACTAGCAAATCGTCAAGAAGAAACTCTAACCGATGTGAACTGTCCACATTGATCATCATATATAGAAGGACCCCTTAAGAAGCTCGCCACTCGTACTAGCGAATCGTTAGGAAACAAGTCCAACCGATGTGGACAGTCCACATCCAGCATCAGAGATGGAAAGACCTCTGAAGAAGCTCGTCACTTGTACTAGCAAATCGTCAAGAAGAAACTCTAACCGATGTGAACTGTCCACATTGATCATCATATATAGAAGGACCCCTTAAGAAGCTCGCCACTCGTACTAGCGAATCGTTAGGAAACAAGTCCAACCGATGTGGACAGTCCACATCCAGCATCAGAGATGGAAAGACCTCTGAAGAAGCTCGTCACTTGTACTAGCAAATCGTCAAGAAGAAACTCTAACCGATGTGAACTGTCCACATTGATCATCATATATAGAAGGACCCCTTAAGAAGCTCGCCACTCGTACTAGCGAATCGTTAGGAAACAAGTCCAACCGATGTGGACAGTCCACATCCAGCATCAGAGATGGAAAGACCTCTGAAGAAGCTCGTCACTTGTACTAGCAAATCGTCAAGAAGAAACTCTAACCGATGTGAACTGTCCACATTGATCATCATATATAGAAGGACCCCTTAAGAAGCTCGCCACTCGTACTAGCGAATCGTTAGGAAACAAGTCCAACCGATGTGGACAGTCCACATCCAGCATCAGAGATGGAAAGACCTCTGAAGAAGCTCGTCACTTGTACTAGCAAATCGTCAAGAAGAAACTCTAACCGATGTGAACTGTCCACATTGATCATCATATATAGAAGGACCCCTTAAGAAGCTCGCCACTCGTACTAGCGAATCGTTAGGAAACAAGTCCAACCGATGTGGACAGTCCACATCCAGCATCAGAGATGGAAAGACCTCTGAAGAAGCTCGTCACTTGTACTAGCAAATCGTCAAGAAGAAACTCTAACCGATGTGAACTGTCCACATTGATCATCATATATAGAAGGACCCCTTAAGAAGCTCGCCACTCGTACTAGCGAATCGTTAGGAAACAAGTCCAACCGATGTGGACAGTCCACATCCAGCATCAGAGATGGAAAGACCTCTGAAGAAGCTCGTCACTTGTACTAGCAAATCGTCAAGAAGAAACTCTAACCGATGTGAACTGTCCACATTGATCATCATATATAGAAGGACCCCTTAAGAAGCTCGCCACTCGTACTAGCGAATCGTTAGGAAACAAGTCCAACCGATGTGGACAGTCCACATCCAGCATCAGAGATGGAAAGACCTCTGAAGAAGCTCGTCACTTGTACTAGCAAATCGTCAAGAAGAAACTCTAACCGATGTGAACTGTCCACATTGATCATCATATATAGAAGGACCCCTTAAGAAGCTCGCCACTCGTACTAGCGAATCGTTAGGAAACAAGTCCAACCGATGTGGACAGTCCACATCCAGCATCAGAGATGGAAAGACCTCTGAAGAAGCTCGTCACTTGTACTAGCAAATCGTCAAGAAGAAACTCTAACCGATGTGAACTGTCCACATTGATCATCATATATAGAAGGACCCCTTAAGAAGCTCGCCACTCGTACTAGCGAATCGTTAGGAAACAAGTCCAACCGATGTGGACAGTCCACATCCAGCATCAGAGATGGAAAGACCTCTGAAGAAGCTCGTCACTTGTACTAGCAAATCGTCAAGAAGAAACTCTAACCGATGTGAACTGTCCACATTGATCATCATATATAGAAGGACCCCTTAAGAAGCTCGCCACTCGTACTAGCGAATCGTTAGGAAACAAGTCCAACCGATGTGGACAGTCCACATCCAGCATCAGAGATGGAAAGACCTCTGAAGAAGCTCGTCACTTGTACTAGCAAATCGTCAAGAAGAAACTCTAACCGATGTGAACTGTCCACATTGATCATCATATATAGAAGGACCCCTTAAGAAGCTCGCCACTCGTACTAGCGAATCGTTAGGAAACAAGTCCAACCGATGTGGACAGTCCACATCCAGCATCAGAGATGGAAAGACCTCTGAAGAAGCTCGTCACTTGTACTAGCAAATCGTCAAGAAGAAACTCTAACCGATGTGAACTGTCCACATTGATCATCATATATAGAAGGACCCCTTAAGAAGCTCGCCACTCGTACTAGCGAATCGTTAGGAAACAAGTCCAACCGATGTGGACAGTCCACATCCAGCATCAGAGATGGAAAGACCTCTGAAGAAGCTCGTCACTTGTACTAGCAAATCGTCAAGAAGAAACTCTAACCGATGTGAACTGTCCACATTGATCATCATATATAGAAGGACCCCTTAAGAAGCTCGCCACTCGTACTAGCGAATCGTTAGGAAACAAGTCCAACCGATGTGGACAGTCCACATCCAGCATCAGAGATGGAAAGACCTCTGAAGAAGCTCGTCACTTGTACTAGCAAATCGTCAAGAAGAAACTCTAACCGATGTGAACTGTCCACATTGATCATCATATATAGAAGGACCCCTTAAGAAGCTCGCCACTCGTACTAGCGAATCGTTAGGAAACAAGTCCAACCGATGTGGACAGTCCACATCCAGCATCAGAGATGGAAAGACCTCTGAAGAAGCTCGTCACTTGTACTAGCAAATCGTCAAGAAGAAACTCTAACCGATGTGAACTGTCCACATTGATCATCATATATAGAAGGACCCCTTAAGAAGCTCGCCACTCGTACTAGCGAATCGTTAGGAAACAAGTCCAACCGATGTGGACAGTCCACATCCAGCATCAGAGATGGAAAGACCTCTGAAGAAGCTCGTCACTTGTACTAGCAAATCGTCAAGAAGAAACTCTAACCGATGTGAACTGTCCACATTGATCATCATATATAGAAGGACCCCTTAAGAAGCTCGCCACTCGTACTAGCGAATCGTTAGGAAACAAGTCCAACCGATGTGGACAGTCCACATCCAGCATCAGAGATGGAAAGACCTCTGAAGAAGCTCGTCACTTGTACTAGCAAATCGTCAAGAAGAAACTCTAACCGATGTGAACTGTCCACATTGATCATCATATATAGAAGGACCCCTTAAGAAGCTCGCCACTCGTACTAGCGAATCGTTAGGAAACAAGTCCAACCGATGTGGACAGTCCACATCCAGCATCAGAGATGGAAAGACCTCTGAAGAAGCTCGTCACTTGTACTAGCAAATCGTCAAGAAGAAACTCTAACCGATGTGAACTGTCCACATTGATCATCATATATAGAAGGACCCCTTAAGAAGCTCGCCACTCGTACTAGCGAATCGTTAGGAAACAAGTCCAACCGATGTGGACAGTCCACATCCAGCATCAGAGATGGAAAGACCTCTGAAGAAGCTCGTCACTTGTACTAGCAAATCGTCAAGAAGAAACTCTAACCGATGTGAACTGTCCACATTGATCATCATATATAGAAGGACCCCTTAAGAAGCTCGCCACTCGTACTAGCGAATCGTTAGGAAACAAGTCCAACCGATGTGGACAGTCCACATCCAGCATCAGAGATGGAAAGACCTCTGAAGAAGCTCGTCACTTGTACTAGCAAATCGTCAAGAAGAAACTCTAACCGATGTGAACTGTCCACATTGATCATCATATATAGAAGGACCCCTTAAGAAGCTCGCCACTCGTACTAGCGAATCGTTAGGAAACAAGTCCAACCGATGTGGACAGTCCACATCCAGCATCAGAGATGGAAAGACCTCTGAAGAAGCTCGTCACTTGTACTAGCAAATCGTCAAGAAGAAACTCTAACCGATGTGAACTGTCCACATTGATCATCATATATAGAAGGACCCCTTAAGAAGCTCGCCACTCGTACTAGCGAATCGTTAGGAAACAAGTCCAACCGATGTGGACAGTCCACATCCAGCATCAGAGATGGAAAGACCTCTGAAGAAGCTCGTCACTTGTACTAGCAAATCGTCAAGAAGAAACTCTAACCGATGTGAACTGTCCACATTGATCATCATATATAGAAGGACCCCTTAAGAAGCTCGCCACTCGTACTAGCGAATCGTTAGGAAACAAGTCCAACCGATGTGGACAGTCCACATCCAGCATCAGAGATGGAAAGACCTCTGAAGAAGCTCGTCACTTGTACTAGCAAATCGTCAAGAAGAAACTCTAACCGATGTGAACTGTCCACATTGATCATCATATATAGAAGGACCCCTTAAGAAGCTCGCCACTCGTACTAGCGAATCGTTAGGAAACAAGTCCAACCGATGTGGACAGTCCACATCCAGCATCAGAGATGGAAAGACCTCTGAAGAAGCTCGTCACTTGTACTAGCAAATCGTCAAGAAGAAACTCTAACCGATGTGAACTGTCCACATTGATCATCATATATAGAAGGACCCCTTAAGAAGCTCGCCACTCGTACTAGCGAATCGTTAGGAAACAAGTCCAACCGATGTGGACAGTCCACATCCAGCATCAGAGATGGAAAGACCTCTGAAGAAGCTCGTCACTTGTACTAGCAAATCGTCAAGAAGAAACTCTAACCGATGTGAACTGTCCACATTGATCATCATATATAGAAGGACCCCTTAAGAAGCTCGCCACTCGTACTAGCGAATCGTTAGGAAACAAGTCCAACCGATGTGGACAGTCCACATCCAGCATCAGAGATGGAAAGACCTCTGAAGAAGCTCGTCACTTGTACTAGCAAATCGTCAAGAAGAAACTCTAACCGATGTGAACTGTCCACATTGATCATCATATATAGAAGGACCCCTTAAGAAGCTCGCCACTCGTACTAGCGAATCGTTAGGAAACAAGTCCAACCGATGTGGACAGTCCACATCCAGCATCAGAGATGGAAAGACCTCTGAAGAAGCTCGTCACTTGTACTAGCAAATCGTCAAGAAGAAACTCTAACCGATGTGAACTGTCCACATTGATCATCATATATAGAAGGACCCCTTAAGAAGCTCGCCACTCGTACTAGCGAATCGTTAGGAAACAAGTCCAACCGATGTGGACTGTCCACATACAGCATCAGAGATGAAAGAACCTCTGAAGAAGCTCGACACTTGTACTACCAAATCGTCAGGAAGCAACTCCAACCGATGTGCGCTGTCGACTTCCAGCAGGGCCTCTGAAGAAGCTCGCCACTCGTGCTAACAAAACGCTAAGAAGCAACTCCAACCGAGGACGGCGTTTAGACCCGAATCAGGGCAACACCAGTTCATCTACGGGTCACGAAAGCGTTTACCAATTTGTCAGACGGGATAGGTTTGTAGGACACCTTCTAAGCCATTAAGGGCTAGTGAGACATTAAAAGCAGAAACAGGTTAAGGACACAGGTAAACCTAGACTGGATTACTGTTGGCAAATAATTAAGGATGTCGGTTGTTCGAGTTTTCGAGCCAGAAGATAGGAAGAAGTGGCTTATATAGATACACTTAAAACAAGACTAATTGACCTGACTAGACAAAGAAACACAAAAATTTAACAAATTAAATCACAATATACCTATCTTATTAAGATCACTTAAAATGAGACAACCGATGTCGAAAAATTGACGTAACGACTACAAGTTTTGTGAAGAAAAAGTTTAATAAGTGATTCCTAACTGATCTAACCCTCCTCATGTTACTTCATTATGTACATATGTGATGTAACACGTGAATATTTTACCGGCGATGAAAAGAGCGTACGACAACGCAACGTTTCGTTAATAAAACATACAATACGTCCATAATCTGCGGATCGGTTTATGAATACAAATTGAATAAGCATGTGTTACCATATCTACACGGCTTCGTAGCTTACGAACAAATATAAAACACATCGTTGTAGATGGAAACGTTACATATAATACAATATACCTATATATGTATGATGTGTGCGGATTCTCGTATATTTGCTACGAGTGTGTGTATCTCTACTTAATTAAATACCTTCTCATTCTGAACTACGCGCCTTATACTGTTACTGTTTATTCCCTTTACACTAATAATAAAACCCATCAATTCGCTAACAACGCTGAAATACCTAAAGTAAAAACCAACTTTACTTCGGACAGCAGTTAGCTGATGCACTTCAAGGGATTAGACTGACCACGTCATTATCAAGATCATCTAGTAGAGTTATGATCTAAAGGAGGAAGGATCTCATGAGCCATTTAAAATCCGCCTCTTCGAAAAATAAAATCCATCCACCAAGTACAGGTATTTTAAAATGTTATGGGCACCAATAAGTCAGGATGGAAGACGGGGTAGAGGCATAACTAACAATATTAATCGCATCCTTTTTATTTGTATCTTATTTAGATTGTCCTTTAATATCCTGCCTCTCCTTACCAAAAAGCTGTATTCGCTATTATTCATATTAGTCACAGAAAGGCAGCTTCAAAGTGTAAGATAAAAACAATTCGAAAGGCAGAAAGCAATTACCCAGAGTCCCATTCAATTTCAATTTTCTGTATGACTATGTAACACATAATATGCCTTGCTAGTACTGAGCTCAGTATGCCATTTAATTAAAGCAACCCTATGGTATAAACTAAACTGGCATTCCCCAATTTGAAACGATAGGGATAATGAACGGAAGGATGAAAGCATGTGAGCTGTTCAGTCATCCTACGGATTGTTTATTTAAAAGCTTCCTCGCGTATTCGCCGTTAATCTCCGTCCAAAGCTCATATCTATCGGCGGACACTCGTTATTAAACACACGTGGCTCGACTCGACTCGACTCGACTCGACATGCAGACACAAGCAGGCAGAAGAACATTTTCCGTGCACGATCCGTCGAGCCGTTCGTTCAGTTCGACTCGTTGCTTTATTGTTTGCTTGTTGTATTTTATATGGAAAATGCAGATGGGACGCCTTGCGGCACCTCTTCTCTCTATGCCTCACGCGCTCCCGGTGAGTCAGTGGCGTAGTTCCTCCAGGGTATCTCAGTCATCTTCATTCAACGTGCGTAATATCATAAATCCTATTTATCGATATACGTTACAGGGATCTCACTTGTGACGCCCTTCCAGCTATAAGAATGTTCATATGTCTCTTGAATTTAGATATTTCGAGGGTACCAACCAATTTTATGACAAATTTCTAGAAACCCTTTCAGTTATTGCAAACAACTTGACATAAACACCGTGATTTTCTGAATGGTGCTCGATATTATTCAGCTATGATAACCGTGGTCTCTTGGGAGAACGGTAAGAGTCGTTTATCCAACAATTAGTTTTTTTTTTGGGGTACCCACCAATTTTATGACAAATTTCTAGAAACACTTGCAGTTATTGCAATGAACTTGACATAAACACCGTCATTTTCTGAATGGTGCTCGATATTATTCAGCTTTGATGACCGTGGTCTACTGGGAGAACACTAAGGATTGTTCATCCAACATTTGGTCATGTTCAGTACAACGGCAGCAAGTGACATTACGATTTCGCTACTTTCCTCAAGGATGCCAACCATGGCCGTTGGAAAAACGTCCGATAACAAGTACATAATGAGCCAAATTTAAAGATTAAATTGCGGCTGACTTCATCAGTGGAAGATACGTTGACGCTACGGGTGGAAGATACAGCTTGGAGTTTTGCAGTGCAATTTCAGCTGCCGTTGTTAACGAAACGTCTGACCCTTCGTAAGGGAGATCAGTCCTTTCCACCTGGAGGCCTTAACTACTTTAGGAGTCAACCATAGAACCCTTCACGCAAAATTCACCTATTTGATCTCTATTTTAAAGGTCGCATAGCTCTCTTGCTACGCCGCTGCGTGAAGTTGTTTCTTACTCCACTCCCCAACTTTTAATTACAACTCGCATTTAAATAAAACGAGAAGTGCATTATTATTTGTATGCCGTAATATTTTTTGTTATCCGCATAATAATGACGACGATGACGACGACGCCAACGCCGACGACGTTGCGTGACTTGGCGTAGGCGAGAAAACCAATAGAAGTAGAAGGACAATTTGTTATTGTTCAAACGGACACTTTCTAATTAAGAAGATAAATTAAAATTTCTTGAAGTGATGAAGAAGAAAATTAATTGATTTCCTATTGAAACGGAAATCGTTATTATTATGTAGATTAATTGTCGGAAAAGTTTTAGGTACGTTATCAGTTTAAAACGACAAATGTCAAATTGAAAAGTTCAGTAAGTAACAAAAACAGGACTAACAGGTCAATTGAAAAATCCCCGGCCTAAAATAGTAAAACACATTTTTTTTGCAAAATTCGTTTTTTTTATTCAACATAATTCCCTTCAAGGGTGATACACTGATTANAGTTTGTAGTAACGAGATTATGTCGAGGTGTATCAATAAGGCTTTGAAATTGGAACGACCGCAGAAGACGTTGTCAAAGTGTGCGTTGTACACCACAGGGTTGACAGGGGATGTTTACCATTAAACGGACAATATAGAGCCAAAACCAATTGTTGGATTGATAGCTTCTTACCGTTCCCCATCACTTGAGCAACCGCAAAAGAAAATCAACTGCATACAAAGGTAAACAAATTAGTTATGTAAGAGTACGAAATAGAAAGTTTTTTTTACAAACTGTTACGGTTCTCAATAACCTTGTTCTTAGTTTTAAATATAGGTATAAACTATCGGAAACTGACAATTTTGTTTAAAAGCAAATTGATAGATAAAAGACGCGAAGTTCGACTAGAATTCCTGCCTTGAGGATTTCGTATCGTTAAACTATTAGCTTTAAAAATTTGTTAAAGTAATTACTCGGCTTTGGAAATAGAACGTTAAACAACTTATGTCGCACGCTTTATGAAAGAAACCTACCAATTAAGTTTAATTTTTAATTTTCTTTACGGCTGTTTAGATTACGATAGGATAAAACAGGATCCACGAAGTGATTGCTCAATTTACATAAATCAGATCCATATCAAAACGAGTTTTCAGAATAGTAAACCACTGCTGAAAAGTAGATCGGAATGAGTTAATGTCATTGAAGTTCTGTCAAGTCAAAAAGATAAACAAATGGAAGGACACACAGGAAGACCACAACAACATTCACTTTGTTCGTGTTGTCTTTTCCTACCGCAATCTTATGATCGTGATAAATGAGGTGGAATATCAGACTGACTGTAGGTTGTCTATAAGTACAGTCACTCCTGAATTGCATACCAGAAAGCTTATTAAATAATGTCCAGAGATCCTTGAAATACACCGTTACTGCAAATGCCCATCTATCATAAGCTACGTTCGACTATTACCCTAAGCCAAAGAATAAACATTCAGTATTTTCTTAAGTCTACCTTGTTTAATGGAAAGTAAAGAGTAATACTTATAGAATATACCCTTGTTGTTCCCCTGAGACCTCTAGCCAACTTCCCCAGATCACCAACCTACTACTTAGAGAAAAACTTATTGGCAGCGCTGCCCCAGCTTCGTGTGGGAAAGAGCACCAGCTACATCAAGGACTTCGTATGCAAGATCCGAGATATCAACCTAGTAATTTAATAATATTCATCGCGACTTCTCCATGTCAACGTCAGCTACACTATTTCAGCTACACTATTGTTGATCGAAGCTAAATTTGTTTAATTAACACTGCGCAAATCAAAATCAATTTTTATTGATTCCACTACACCTTTGTAAGGTCAAATATAGGTGTATAGTGACCCAATTAATCATCATCATCATCACGATCAAAGAGTCCTCGGTCAGAGAATTGGTAAGAAACGCACCTCCGCTCCTTGCCAACACCAATCTTAGCATTTCACCAAAAATAGAACATCTCACATCCCTAACTTTTTGCAAAAAATTATCCAATATAGGCCTACTACTGTTTCTGCTTCTAATATGTCTCTCACTATCTCTTTATAACTCAAAAGGAGTCCTACCATCCCATCTCTTCATTTCCTTATTCGTTTCCACAGCGCCCTCTCCCGACTAGATTTTTTTTAGGGCAGCCCTATCAACATCCGGATTGGATTAGAATTTACTAGAACATCTTCTATTATAGCATATGGTCAGGAACTGAACAGCAACAGCTTGATCTGACCCTAAAGATGATATACTTTTACAGCAAGCCTTATTAAGACTGATGTAGTCCTAATTTGAATACCGTATCTGAATCCTTTTATGGCATGCACTATTAAGACTGGATGTGGTCCTGATGTGGATTATTTTAACCCTTTAGCGGTATATCCTGAGAGACTATTACAACTGTATCAAAACCAAGCATAACCAAGTCTGGTTACCTAATTAGGTCTAGATGTTTTAAGGCGTTACATTTCTGATTCAGCCCAAATCAGATAACTTTATCAGGGTCAAATGATGCAACCTAAACAGTTCCACACAAGGTAACTTCGTCTGGATCAAGTCTACTAATATTCTATTAAGACGTTACATTTCTGATTAGTGCCAAATCAAGATGATCTTATTCAGAACCTGCGTGAAGTCATTGATTCCAACTAATCCGAACTTCAGTCCTATACAGTTTTCCTACTCGTTTTTAACCTTTTCTATCCACAGTATTTTCATCAATCTTTTACAACACTACATCTCAAACGCTTCTTAACTTTTCCTTTTAAATCGCACAAATCACCCACTTTTCGCATCCGGTTCATTCTTTGGTCAGTAGCCCTACCAATTTATTTAAGACTGTAATGACTCAATTGCCAGCTTTTTATTTAACCTACTAATGATTGCCCAAGGGGTCAGGAGTATTCAATCCTTTCCTTAAATCGATATTACAAATTGTTTCTAACATTTTATTGAATTATCTCAATCCTGAGCTAAAATCGATTTCGATAATGCCCTCTCCCTCCAACGACCTCCTTGTGCGAATAATTGAAAATCGGGCTTTCGCATGTCTCAAGGCCGAAGCCACTTGTGGGACTTCTTAAAAGCAAGCTTGCGTCAGTTTGTAGTAACGAGATTATGTCGAGGTGTATCAATAAGGCTTTGAAATTGGAACGACCGCAGAAGACGTTGTCAAAGTGTGCGTTGTACACCACAGGGTTGACAGGGGATGTTTACCATTAAACGGACAATATAGAGCCAAAACCAATTGTTGGATTGATAGCTTCTTACCGTTCCCCATCACTTGAGCAACCGCAAAAGAAAATCAACTGCATACAAAGGTAAACAAATTAGTTATGTAAGAGTACGAAATAGAAAGTTTTTTTTACAAACTGTTACGGTTCTCAATAACCTTGTTCTTAGTTTTAAATATAGGTATAAACTATCGGAAACTGACAATTTTGTTTAAAAGCAAATTGATAGATAAAAGACGCGAAGTTCGACTAGAATTCCTGCCTTGAGGATTTCGTATCGTTAAACTATTAGCTTTAAAAATTTGTTAAAGTAATTACTCGGCTTTGGAAATAGAACGTTAAACAACTTATGTCGCACGCTTTATGAAAGAAACCTACCAATTAAGTTTAATTTTTAATTTTCTTTACGGCTGTTTAGATTACGATAGGATAAAACAGGATCCACGAAGTGATTGCTCAATTTACATAAATCAGATCCATATCAAAACGAGTTTTCAGAATAGTAAACCACTGCTGAAAAGTAGATCGGAATGAGTTAATGTCATTGAAGTTCTGTCAAGTCAAAAAGATAAACAAATGGAAGGACACACAGGAAGACCACAACAACATTCACTTTGTTCGTGTTGTCTTTTCCTACCGCAATCTTATGATCGTGATAAATGAGGTGGAATATCAGACTGACTGTAGGTTGTCTATAAGTACAGTCACTCCTGAATTGCATACCAGAAAGCTTATTAAATAATGTCCAGAGATCCTTGAAATACACCGTTACTGCAAATGCCCATCTATCATAAGCTACGTTCGACTATTACCCTAAGCCAAAGAATAAACATTCAGTATTTTCTTAAGTCTACCTTGTTTAATGGAAAGTAAAGAGTAATACTTATAGAATATACCCTTGTTGTTCCCCTGAGACCTCTAGCCAACTTCCCCAGATCACCAACCTACTACTTAGAGAAAAACTTATTGGCAGCGCTGCCCCAGCTTCGTGTGGGAAAGAGCACCAGCTACATCAAGGACTTCGTATGCAAGATCCGAGATATCAACATTGCACCAAAAGACATCAATATTGAACCAGGTAGGTTGTGACCTTGTGACTTTCGCTCACCAACGTACCGCTGACAGGGTGGCTTGACCTAGTGACCTAGTGACCAAGATCATCTGCAAGCTCTTTGAGGTTTGCCTCTCTAGAAGCTATTTCGTCTGGGACTTCTACGAGCAGGCAGATAAGGTGGCAATGGGAAGCCCACGAAGTCCGGTCAGTTAACCTCTTCATGGAACACTTTGAGGAGAAAGATATCGAGCCAGCTACTTAATTCCGATACACTTCATAATTTGGGAGAGCGAAATTGAAAAGCAACTTCCTCCAACACTTCAACAGACAACACCCCAACATGCAGTTCACCATGAAGACTGAGAATGAATTGGTTCACACAATGTACAGGAAACTTATATACACGGACAAGTATCTGCACGTCTTATCCAATCACCATTCAAGTCAGAAGTGTAGTACCATCAGGACCCTGACTGAACAAGTTAGAAGGATCTGCGAACCGGAGAATCTTTAGAGCTTTAGAGGTCAATGGCTACAAAAAGATGGAGATTGAGAGATTAATGGACTGAAATAGATTAAAGGCATCAGAGATCAACGAACGACGTATACATCTCTTGCATATCTATCATCCGTTCCAAACGTCACGGATCGAATTCGTCCAAATTTCTTGGTCTATACATTTTCTCAATGGTTTCGATCTTTTTGGCCTGTATGCGATGACATGTCCGCGATATTCGATTTTCATCGAAAAAACTTACATTTGCGCTTATTGACTTGAATAATGTCTTATTAATCGAATTTTTGTAGCTGTTCGAGGCAAGTCACAAGGTTCTTGGTGCACTCTTCTTCAGTAGATCCGTGAATAATGATGTCATTGAAATAGGATTCTATCTTGGGTACGTCTTTAAGAATCTGATCAATAACGCGGTTAAATTCAGCTGGTGCTATCTTGATTCCAAAAGAAAGTCGGTTGACTTCGATGAGTAGTCATCGTTTGAATTTCAGCTGCGTGGGCGTCTACTGGAATATGGAGATAAACTTTGTACAAATCTAGTTTACAAAAATATCGTGAGTTCCTAAAGCTATCAATAATTTCATCGATCTTCCGTATTAGGTAGTATGTGTTTACCAATCGTTCGTTAACTCCGATTTTGTAGTCGTACACAGGCCGTCTACTTTTGGGATGACAACTAGATGTGATATCCAATCGCTGGCCTGCGTTTTCGTTATGATGCCTTCTTTCTCGAGATTTTGAAGTTCTTGGTCTACTCGATGGCGTAGGGTATTTTTCGTTCTCTGTAGAAGACAGGTTTGGCATTTTGTCGAAGGTGAAAACAGACCTTGAAAATAGGTGAACTACCAATTTTGTCTTGAAAAACATTTGAAAATCTAGAAAATTATTCGTCGACTTCGATGGCGTATATTTGATGTTCCAAAGTGGAATTTTCTCTATCAATGCTATCCAAGTCAATTTTGAGTTGACAGATCCAGGTTCTGCCGAGAATGGCAGAAAAAATTTCAGGTACAATGAAGATCTGTTCTTCGGTTGTTATTGCGTTGAATTCGATATTAACTTTGATTTTTCGATTAGATACGAAGGAGTCTCTGGATACGATTGGAATTCGATGGTTGCTGGTTGTACTGGCACGTCCAAATTTAAGTGAGTCAATTCGTCACGGGGCAGGAAAGTAAATCCAGAGCCTGAATCAGGATGTCCCTCAATGTTAACGATTACTTTGGACGTACGCCCTCTTATCGTCGTCTCGAACTTGACAGATGCCATAGTCTCAAACGTGCATGACTTGATGTGTGGATAAACCGTTTGATTTCTTATGTTTCATTAGAGTTGTTATGCATACTTTTGCCACATGACCTAGTTTTTGGCATAAGCAACATTTTAAACAGTCACGATTTGTGACGATTCCTGGGCCACATCGGAGGCAGATGCCTTCCAAACCTAGCTGCGTGTAATCGACCTTGGATTTTTTGAGGTTTATGTTTTTGTTTTTATTTGATCTCCTCAACGTTGAGTGCTACTGTGAAGATTGGTTTTTATTTTGATGTTTTACTGATTTTTCATGAATTTTGTTGATCTCCGTTGAACTCAGGGACGTCGAAATCTTCTCAGCCAACTCCTTCGAATCAGTTATTGCAGATTCAGAGACGATGACCATTTCTACTATATTGGGAAAAGTAGTAGTTTTTAATTGTAGTAGCTGTTCTCTAATATTGTGGTCTTTAACTCCCCTGATGAATTAAGGACGAAGAAAAAGTTGGCAATCGATGTTTTACAGGTGCACTCGAACTCGCAATTGAACTGGTACTTTGAAAGAAACTGATGTTGTGCGACCAAGATGTTTTTCTTTGGTGCCAAATGAGCTTCTAACAGTTTCATTAATTCTGTATATGTCAATTTAACACAGCGTTCTTTGTTTTCAGAAATTCGTTTGAGTGAAATATAATTTTCAAATCTTTGCTTGTAATTTCTGAAGTTTTCTTTTCTTGAATCGAAATTTTCGAAATTTGATAGAAGTAATTCGGACTTAGCTTCAGGTGTTTTATCCTACGGTTTTCTGAATCGGAATAAGCTCCACACCCTACCCGTCGGCAAAAATACAACTTGAACAGGAGAAGCCGCCGGTCCACGTCCAGCATCGGAGATAAAAGGACCTCTGAAGAAGGTCGTCACTCGTGATAGCGAAACGTTAGGAAGCAACTCCAGCTTCAGTTCACCAACTGGCCGCGAAATCCTTTAGCAATTTGTAGCTCCTAATTATCGTTTAACTACTAGGTATCATTAGAAAACCATCACTGCCCGCTGGAGAAGAGGACACGGATCGCTACTACTTCATTTTTTTAGTTATGCACTTTTAGTATAGAACCCCAAAATACATACAAAGGAAATATGTCAAAACTCGATCTTTTCGTTTTGCTTCCTCGAACTATTACTGTTCGGGTTTTGAACCTTTTGCAACAGAAGTTTAATTAGGCGACGTCAGAACTGACAAGAAACTTCTATAATTATGTATAATTGAAAGAACGACAATTAGAGACTCCTTGGGAAATGAAAATTATAGGAATTATAAATAATTCTAAGGACCTTCGAAGCCCGAGAAATACTGACAAAAGGCTGTAAGTTAAGTGCAGCACAAAATAATTTTTACGTTTTTATTACATTAATAAAAACGAATAATTATAAATTGAATTTTTTTAATTAATATTACTCAATAGAAATTAAAATTGATCAATTTTAAAAAGCATCTATCATATATGCCAGGCAATAAACGTAATACACTTTTTCAAAGAAATTGTGGAAAATTTTCAGAAAAAAGAGTCGTCATGATTACTTACCCAAAAGCACCTCGAGACCAGTCTCAGTCCAAGAACTCATAAACTGTTCTTTGAGTCAAACCCAATACCGAATAATTATTTTTTACAAGTCAATTTAATTTTATACTTAATAAATAATGAATAATGACCCGGACCATAATTATTCATTAATAAATCGCTTTTCGCGTAAATTTCACTTATTTACTGGATTAATCGTCAAGTCAGTATTTCTTTAACATTTCTCGTGCGTCGGTGCTTAAAGTCTGTAAATCGTTGGCTCTATTATTTTGGGATTCATTTATGGCGAAAAATGGGTCGATAATGTGTAAAGCGTACGCCATATTGACAATCAAATGTCTTTGTCCAGGAATTTCAAATTATTAAACTAACGACGTACAATTTCACGTAACGAAACCTAAACGAGATTAAGTGTCAGATCGCAGCATTATTATAGATGCAGCACATCGACATTATTCAATCATCGAACATTTATCCTTTACGGGCTGATGTACATTTATTTGTGACCTAGTAAAAGGCTTGTTCCCAACCTTCTACCGTCGATCCCGATCGACCGTCAGATCTGTTACTGATTTTATTTTTCAGCAGATAGATTCCATATAATTGTCAATATTTAAAGTAGGGGTAACATTAGAATTTGAAATGAGATTCAACAGGAGAGAATTATTAGTATCCATTTGATCTTTTATGTTTATTCATAAACATGCTTTCCATAATATTATGCGGAACTCCATTATATAACGTATTTAAGGAGCATTTATTTCAGTATTTTAAATACTTCTAAACCATTTATATTACAATTTATGTCACCACAAGAAATATTGATAAATTAAAAACCAATAAAAATCCTATACTACCTAAGTACTCTTATTCATACAAAGTTCTAGAACGCGCTTTAGGGGGAAAACACCTTACATACTGCGCAAACTTCCCCGATTTAAATACTTAATTTCTTAAAATCATACTCCCTGCGCCATCTGAAATGCAGCGGCAGAATGAGCAGTAGATACATTAAATCACTGCATCTGTAACAGGTGACTCAACAGGTTCAAAGGCATAAGAATTTAAAATTTAAAAGTTTTTCCTAAATTATATAATTATTAAATAACAAGTTACCACCAAACCTATTTCAATTATTTCCCACTATAACTATTAACAAATACAGAATAAATATGGGAAAATAATATAAAAAAAATATACCCCTGCAAATATGTGTAATTTTTTTGTTTTCTGTTGGAATTAAACTTTTCTGAACTCAATATTTTCTGAAACAAATACATTAACAAATATGCAATTAACTTGTAACTCAATTCTGTTAATATTCGTTAGATTTACATTTAATTTATCTACTTGTTATATCTTTTCAGAAGAGTGAAATCATATTTGCCTCCTATTCTCTAAGTGATGTGCAAATTTCTGTTGGAAAACAAGTATAATGAAAAACCAATTAACCACTAAATGCAAAAGTAGAAGGAAAAGAGAAACTGATGAAACGAATAAAGAAGATAACAAGCATGGTGTAGACTCAGACGATGAACAAACATTTACTAATTGGCTTCGTACAGGACAAGGAGTTGAATTAATGAAAGTGTTTGTTATTTGTAACTCTTTTATAGTGTTTCTGACCATGGCTTGGCCCCATATAAGACATGCTTTTAACACGTTTTATGGTTACACAGAAGAACCTATTACACTAGAATTCCCAGATAAATAATAAGTGTAAATTTTACATGAGACTTTATCAACAATAAAGTGTAAACCTATTTTGAAAATGTTTCAAATTATTTTTAGGTGTGTGGTGTTCTTATTTGTAATGCTGTGGTACAGTATAAAACTGTGGGCAGCAATAGATGAATATTTTAGTAATCAATTTAGAGAATATTTAGAAAACGAATATAGGAAGAACAAGTTCGCAAGACCAAAATTCATAGATCAATTGGCTGAAGAGTGGGAAGATCAGGATGTCTGCTATGCAAATTAATTCAACTACCATGGCTAATTAGATACATTAATTAATGTAATAACCATTAACAAATTTAACACAAATGTAACCGACTTATACAATATATACTTATGAAATACATAAATACAGTAACTACCACTGTTTCTCATTTCATCTAACAACATATCAAAAATAAAAATTTAAATGAGCAAACAACTACCTGTAAAGTTGAGGTTATGTAGGCAGCAACAGCACAAAAGACGGATTTAAAAGTCCACAAATTTATAAATGTTAAACAGATAACAGAAACACGATCGCGATTAATAAATACTACATCAATATAGTCAAAAAATAGAATGTACTTAAACCGACAAATTACATACAATAATAACGAAAAGAATTGCTATAAACAAAGACACATCCGACACGACACAACCCGTTTGAATTTCTTATTTCTTACTGGGCCACTAGATGAAAAGTACCGTTAGCACATGCGCGAGGTAAAATTCAAATGCAGTTTTAACTCCACAAAAGGAACAATAATAATAAAGAAACAATTACTACTGTATTATTAAAATTTATATTATAAATGTATTATTCTTTAAAACTTTATCGTATTTTGAACAATTAAAATAAAAAATAAAAAAGCTAACATCAGTAATATATTGAATACTAATGTAGGTACCTACATATGTATGAGAAATCATCTCTTAAATGCATCAATTTTATCAGAATTTTCGTAAAAACGGTATATATAACATTAATAACACCATAAGGAGAATAATTGGACAATTACCACAAAATTTTACGTTCTTTTCAAAGGTTTAGTGAATTTTAATTAAATTGTCCATTTTCTCATGATTAAAGTTTCCCCAAATCTACCTTCAAAGCTCTAAACCCTCATCATGTTTCATTAACCTTTATGCTTTAAACATTTTTACTTTTAAAACATAATTCGCATTCCTATTATATAAAGCTTTTACCTGTGAGGTCATTAACGTTCGCGTTCGAGTTCCAGATTTGGTTAAGTCTGAGGATCTCCTCCTTCTTTGAAATTCTGCATATGTTTTTTGATCTTGATGTCCTCTCTGAATATCCTGCTGTGATGGCTATTGACTAAAGCTAGCAATTTGTAGTTCTCAAAGAGTTTTTGTGTCCAAGCCGGCAGCTTGCATTGTGCTCCTGGGGTCTTGTTTCCATTGATCTCTTAGTGGTCTTCATGTAGATCTTTCCACAGGAACATGGTATACGATAGACCCCAGGGGCTGAAACGAGTCCCTTTTGCACTTAGCAGATCTGCTGGTCTGCTAGATCTTCTCAGAAGGTTTGAAGATGGTTTCGAAGTCGTGTCTGTTCCGGACACGGTAGTTATACTAGAAGGATAGTGCGCTGTTCGTTGATCTCTGATGCCTTTAATCTGTTCCAATTCATTGATCTCTCGATCACCTTCATTTGTAATCATTTGGCTCGAAAGCGGTCTATAATTGTTTGGGTTCCGTCTGGAGATTTTTCAGTTCGCAGATCCTTCTGTGGTGGTTGGATATAGCATGCAGGAACATGTCCGTGTGTGTAGGTGTCTTGTAAACTATGTGGCCCAATTTATTGCCTCGTTTCCTCACTAGTACGACCAGGAATGCTAACTGTTAGTCACTCTTAGTCTCCATGGTGAACTGGATACTGGGGTGTTGTCTATTCAGGTAATCGTAACCAAGCAGTTGGCTTGTACCACGAGGTTCTGATAGCTTTCTGTTCAAAGTGCTCCATGAAATGTTTAGCTATGACCGGACTTGGTTAGCTTTCCATTGTCACCCCATCCACCTGCTCGTAGAAATCCCCCTTCCATACGAAATATGTTCCAGGAATACTAAATGTTAGCCATTTTCAGTCTCCATGGTGAACTGGATACTAGGGTGTTGCCTATTCAGGTGTTGGAGTAAGTAGTTTAGCTTTTCCATTCCGTGTCCCCAATTTGCAAAGGTGTCATTCACGTATAGTAACCAAGCAGTTTGCTTGTGCCACGATGTTCTGATAGCTTTCTTTTCAAAGTGCTTCATGAAGTGTTAGGCTATGACCGGACTTGGTGAGCTTCCCATTGCCACCCCATCCACCTGCTCGTAGGAATCCCCCTTGCATACGAAATAGGTTCCAGGAATACTAAATGTTAGCCATTTTCAGTCTCCATGGTTAACTGGATACTAGGGTGATGCCTATTCAGGTGTTGGAGGAAGTAGTTTAGGTTTTCCATTCCGTGTCCCCAATTTGCAAAGGTGTCATTCACGTATAGTAACCAAGCAGTTTGCTTGTACCACGAGATTCCGATAGCGTTCTTATCAAAATGCTCCATGAAGAGTTTGGCTATGACCGGTCTTAGTGAGCTTTCCATTGTCACCCCATCTACCTGCTCGTAGTAATCCACCTTCCATACGAGGCTAACTTCGAAGATCTTGCACATGTCTACAGGGAAGATCCTACTCTCCAGGTTAAGATACCCTGTCAGCAGTATTTTGGTGAATAACGAGATGGCGTCGAAGCTCGTAAGGATGTCTCCTGGTTTAATGTTGATCTCTGGGATTTTGCGTTCGACGTCAGCAAAGTTCTTAATGTAAATGGTACTCTTTCTAACAGGAGGCTGATGAAGCGAGGTCAAGTGTTTCGCGATTTAGTATGGTGATCCGGGAGCGCTTAGTATCGATCTCAGAGGAATATTAGCTTTGTGGATCTTGGGTAATCCATACAGCATCGGCTTCTGTCCGCAGAATACGCTTTTGAAGAAGTCGCCAATTCACATCCAGCATTGATGAAGGACCTCTGAAGAAGCTCGCCCCTCGTGATAACCATATATTAGGAAGCAATTTCAACCGACGACGGCCTTCTACAATGTTTAATTAAAGGTGGGCGAATGGGTCAGCCCGCCCTGGGCCTCTTGTACTAGGGGACACAAACCTTGGAGACGTCCTGTTTAAGGTCCCAAACAAAACCAAAATACGTTTTACAAAATGTATTCCAAAAGTATATCGATTTTTGGGTAGACTGGGGGCCTAACCTTGTTCTAAGAAGGACATTGAAGATTCTTAGTTATTAAACCTTCCCTTAGGTTTTTCAAATATATAGTGTTGAGTAAGATCAACTTCGGTGGTTTAAGGGTCTAAGCTCCATCTATAATTTCCTCGTTATCAACAATACCAATGTATTTCAACCTGCAATAATATTTTCAAGTTGTAGGATATACCGTCATTTACTCACAACTCCTGCTAACTTCAGCTTATCAAATGTTTGATGACGGCCTTTTGAAGGTATCCACTTATCAAATTGAAACTACCACTCAATTTAGGTGGAAAGGAAGGAACGTCAACTAAATTAATTCTTTGATCAGAAATTTATCGGAACTCCATGACCTGAATCGCAATTTCGAACGTATTAGTTCTTATCATCACGCCAAAGGCGGTTTGGAATAAGCACTGAGTATGCCAAAGATATTCCATTAAAATTTCAGTAAATGACCCTGTACTACCAGTAACCAGTTGATATTATGTCGACTTGCATTTGCGAGGAACCTTCGGTTTGGAAGGTAATTTATGGAAACTAATAAGTTCGAAATCGCAATCCACCCCGGATAATTTCGGTGAATTACTAACCACTTTACTATTACTCTCATTTTGTATACTCATGGTAAAAGCCTTCCGATTGGAAAAATAAAATATAAATTAGGCACCGTAGTAAAAGAAAGAATTTTCGGTAACAGATAAAAGTACCCAATATAAATTTTGAATTTTCGTCAGAAATTAAATAATGACAGTTAGAACATTAAAGGAAGCGTTCGATAAAGTTTAAAACATAACTAATTTGTTGAAGTCGGCAACGATTACTTTGGTGCGTAGTGTATAACAAGTTAAATTGTCCAATTAAATTATCATGACAATAAAGTCTTAGAATAAGCAGTTTACTGTTAACTTGGCCGAAATAAGAACCTACGTACCTACGATAGAAACGGAAAGTGAACTATTTTAGTCAAGTCCAAAATGACTCCTGGTTTGGCCACATTAAAAAGAGGAAGTATACAAATTCAGAAAGCTGCAACAAAGATTGTTAACGGTAAGTAGTTTTATTTATACTGCACGTTAAACCAGATTATTAATAGCCCAAAAAATGAGTAAAGGAAATTAGAGCAGTGTTACTAACATTTTATTAATTGTATCCATTCCAACTGTAATTCTGGCTTAAAAATTAAACTTCCAAAATGGTGCTCATTATATTTATCGAAAAAGGTACCATTCGAAAAAACCCTCCTGGAGTACTCTTAGCATGTTTCTTTTCTTCACATGAGTATAATTCTCACTCGTTTTAAAAGAAAGAAAATAGCAAAAGCAACAAGAACAATTAGCATGACAAACCAATATTACAATGTCAAATCGTTTTTGGATATTACCTTCCACTTTTCCTTTTTGTTTTATTTAATATCCTTTTCAATGTAGCTAGACTATAACCACCATTACTTAAGGTCCCCTTGGACTCATCCTTTTAATTATTCTCCCTGCATCTTTCAAATACACCTATGTTTCAATGATTCTTCCTCCTTCTTTCCATACAATTCACATCAATCACCCTACACACCCTTATTTCCAAATATTTTTTAATTTTTCTCCACTTATTGTATCTTTCTTTTCGCATATTTCCTACTTTTTTCTCATTTCTTGCTTTTTGGAATTTGTACACCATTATCTGACGCTAAATGATTTTTTCCTGTCATATAAATTTATAATATTGTTTTTCTCCATATTTATACTCATACAGGTATCCTCATTCTCCAATCCTTTTAGTTTCTTCTCATATTTTATCACTGTTCTTGTTGTCTTTGAAGTCCTCTTCCCATACTCAGTTTCCCTTATTGTTACTGTTCTGTTAGTATCCATTTCAAATATTTTATATTGGATACCTTCTACTAGCTCCATCTTTCCACGCCATAGTATCCATAATACAATTTTATTTTTAAAAAAATCCAAAACTGATTATACATTTTAGAACAAATAGGATCACAACAGGTCCTCGTAGTTTTCGTAATAACTGGGTTTGTTCTTTGCGGAATCGTGGAGCAATCTGCATCCGTAGCCCTGAGAGCCAACATAACGTCTAGAATTACTGCCGAAGAATTTGCAGAGTATGTTGAAAATACGAGCTATATTACTCGCTACTGTCAGGACCCAGATGAACGAAACATTACTAAAATTCATGTGGTGCGGTCCATACCCCACATCGAAGTAAGTATTAGGGCCAGTGCTATCATTAAAGAAAACAAATTGAAATAGCAACGATTAAATTACCAGCGAAGTTTTCTTAAACTTAACAAAAAAAAGTTGCACCAATCGTAACCTTTACAATGTGAAAATTGGTACGAACGTTTCCGCACAAATTCTGATGAAAATCTTGGTAAAGACTAAAGGAATGTGAAAACAGTCTGTTTTGGCTAAAAAATTATAAATAACTAACCCTACGAAACACATCTGCAAAATTTGACTTCGTTTTTGATTAGATTTTTAATATCTGGGGCCTATTTTGAGAACGATACATTTATATCGTGGTTAATTTATCCATCGTGCTACATATCCGGAAGTAATTTTGGTTCTTGGTCCTACAAGTTTTGTATTAAACCTTTTTCTCCAACCCGTCTAATAAAATTGAGATATTTTAAATTAATTCATTTTTAGGTCACCCTGTACATTCGTTTATTTTAATTAATGAAAAACAAGTTCTGTAGATTTCAATTAATATATGGTACAATTAGTGCTTGACTGTATATAATTATTGCGGATTCTGTTTACACACTCAGATTCCGATGACGAGAACTGACGAAACCGAGTCGGTTTTGCGGGAAGCATTCATGTGGGGTACTCTGGCGTCACCGCTGGCTGCAAGTAGGATAGCAGCACGCGTGGGTGCCGAAAGACTCTACGGGGTGGGTGTGTTGGGCGCGGGGGCTTTGGCCGTTATGGTTCCTGCTGCCTGGCTCACTCCGTATCACGTGGCGGTGCGGATTGCCCAGGGAATGTTTATGGTAAGTTTTAGCTTGATATGTCTACTCCGTTTTATGAAATCCTGATACAAAGTATGATCAAAAAGGAGGTACAATTTCTTAAGGGTTATAAGAGGTGATGTTCAAATGAAATTTATGGAAGATGAGTAGTAGTGAAACACTTCCTCTTTATTCTACACTGCACTTCATAATAATCTTCTGCTTTTAAAGCAAGTCTGGGATAATATCCACGATGCTGTCGTTTTATCCTCTCTTCTGCGTTCCTAATAGAACAGCGTGGTCCTTTTACTCTTCTTGAGGAATAGTGATTTTATTTTGATTTTATCTCTTTAATCAAAACCATCTAAAACAATAAATCTCTAGGATTCCAAAAAAAATATTATCTACAGGAAATAAGAAATACGTCATCTTCAGTCTGACTATTGCACACAGAAATTGGACATTGATCCTTTTGTACATCTTTCTCTTCGATACGTCAAATATATATATTTTTTTAACAATAAAAAAACCACGCTGCTCATGTATCAAGCTCTTCCCTTGCATATGTTTCTGAGCAGCTTAACGGACTCCTTCTTCAGAAACATTACAGTTATGAACAGCACCTTAAGTTAGTTTTTTGAAAGACATAAAAAACGTTTTGTTAGGGAGATTTGAAAAATGTTTTGTCTTTCCAAGGGTGCAGCATGGCCAGGAGCACATGTTTTAGCAGTTACATGGTTCAAACCAAAACGAATAAGTGCCTTCGTGTCGACTTATACAGGTAACAGACATTTTATATAGGTAACAATATACCTGTAGGATTCTAACGACCCAATGTGAATTTTTTCTGCATTTAGCTGTCAATTTGGGATACGCAGTTGTTGGAATTGTTGGAACACCTCTTGTGAAATACCTTGGCCGAGATTGTTTAAGTTATTTCATAGCAATGATAGCAGCGATATGGTATTTCCTATGGTGGCGATTTGTCGAAGAATCTCTACACCCCAACAGACCAATTCGAGACGTATGCCTTTCTATACTGATTTTTATTTTCTTTCTTTTCGAATTTTTGTTGGGCGACAAGTTACAACCCTCAATATAAATACTAACATTAACTAAAGTTTATGCAGGGTGTAACCGAAATAAGTACAGAACTTGCAGGATATGATAGGGCCACTATAAAACAAGAAAATTAAGGATATGTCCGGAACTCCACAATTTTCAAAAAAAACATAGTTAAAAGTACAAGTAAATTCAATTCCGGCCCTGGACAACGCAACGTAGCATTCAATCAGTTGGTAATTAGCACCATCAGTGTTGCATTTGTTTTGTATTTTTCATCAAACTCAATCGATGTTTAGATCTAATGTAAACAAACTCAGCAATACAGCAACATTATTTGCAGTAGATCAGTATGTCACTGTAGAATAGTTGTTGTAACAATTATGTGGCATGATACTTATTTACGGGTTTAAATGATATCGCCGCTGTAGAGGTCGAAAGCTTTGATTTCATAGAAGACAACCCTCCCAAAATAGTACCTGCGAAATGATACCGATATCTGCTGCTAGCTGAAATATTTCATATATTTGACATGAGTCCTTAATATTTACTACTGCTGCTCTACTATTAATTATCTACAGCGTTCTCTTGAGATTTATTAAAATAGAAATCTTACAATCCACGTCTGGTATTTTCGATAAATTACTAACCAACCAATTAATAGTTTCAATTTTAAATATTTGTATACATATAAATACACTACTCCAGGAACACAAAACTCTTCCATGGAGAAGACTTTTAATGTCGAAACCAGCATGGGCTTGTGGTATAGCCGTTGTAGGAAGCCAATGGGCGGACGCTACTTTAATGTTGGGAGTAACGAAATATCTAAAGCTGGTTTATGGATTTTCGATTGAGCTTGTACGAATTTTCTCAAACTTGATGCAATCACTTTTTTGATCCAATATTTAACTCGTAGGATGACGTTTTGGCATCGTTACCCCATATCGGTCATTTCTTTGCCGCACTCACCTTCGGAATAGTGGTTGATCACGTCAGAGAATCAGGATTACTCTCCACAACTTCTTGCAGAAAGTTATTTGTTTATATTTGTAAGTAGAATATGAAAAAATAAAACCCACAAATTTACTGAGACAAAGTTAATAGAATGCGACATGTCTCATGAATTTAAAATAACAATACATAGATTAGTTAGTCATTATGAACGACCAAAGCATTTCTTCCAGCACATTTTTTACCAGCGGCGTGCATGTTCGTACTTGGATATACAGGGTGTGATCCTGCAGCCCCTGCAGCACTATATACAGCTGCCTTGGCATTAACTGGTGCCACACCTGCCGGTGCTTATGCCAGTGCAGCCGACATTGCCCCAAACTTTGCAGGTATTTCTTTCCATTCTCGTTGATGTAGTTCTTGCTTTAGTGGTTTATGCTTAAATGCGAATGTTTATCCATATTTAGTCAGAACAATAAACCCCCCCTTCTTTATTAAGGATGTCGGTCTCTTAAACTGAAATTACGGCTTAGTGATCTCCGTGATAAGACACGGAACAATAACCTCTTAGTCAGCAAGAACGGACAATTATATTAATGCAGTTTTACCCTTCCCCAGAAATAAACAGAGGGGATGTTCCTGAGATGTGTTTTAATGGGACGGTTTCCGATTTCCTAGAGTCAGAAGGGTGCTAAACTTGAACAAACTTTTTGTTCCATTTTAACCATGAGACTCGATTCTGAATAATTTGAGCATGCTGAATACAAACATCACATTGGTTTTGATTTAAATTTACTATTTATCATTAAAAGACATGATTTTTTCAACTTTTAATAATAACTTTAATATTGCAAGAGCAAATGCCATTAGAGTGACTTTTTTCCTTTAACGGACAAAATCTTCAATGTTTCATTTACTTTTATTTAGAACAAAGAAAAAATTGAAATTAAGGTGATGTTTCCGCTTGAATCGCCGACGAATATCCTTGACCATAACACTGATGGATTTTATTAGATTTGCATTACGTTATATTATGTAGGAGTATTTCGTTCCATCCTAGATCACACAGGACGTCTTCAAGGCTCTTTCAATTTAAATTCATAATGAAGATATCCCTTGTGATAGAAATCGAAACTTCGATAACAGACAACATGGTGCAGAGATCTAGAATTCTAAAGTCTAGTTCGCGGCTATGAAGTCCAGAAACTGGACACCACAGAACCCATCATTTTCTTTATATTTAATAAACTGCTAGTGGTAATATTTTATACGAATTGAAATTACTTCTAGGAACTGTGTTTGGCTTATGCCAAACAATTGGTGCTGCTGGTTTGTTAGCAGCCAACTACGCAGTTTCCGAGGGTCTCCATGGATCAGTAAGTTCTAAAGAATTATTGCATGCATTTGTTTAATTATCGGTTTGAAGAATAACTATGAGCATGCTTTTTTATTCCAAAAAATAAAAACTTCATTATTAGATTTTAAGGATCATCCTTTATCCTCTAGGTAATCTTTTATGCTCTTCTTCCATTGTTATTTTCTGATGTCTTTTTTACTACTTCTCATCTATGGTTTACTTTCCACTCTAAGGCATTCTTTCAAGGTATTCTTTCTTTCTTCTTCTTAAGTTCTTTTTGCTGTGTTGGTAGCTATTTTGATAAGCTTGATCATAGTTTGATTAGTTTTGATTTAGGTTCAGGGTCCATCTAATATACTTGCTTTGAATCCTTTCTGTTCGTCTCCAACTTTCGTACCATAAATCATTGTAATTGCTACTAGAAGTTCAAATAGGAATTAATAAAATCCTCCTTTTCCAATTTCCCTTGAGACTTTTTGAAGGTTTGTTCGCGACTTTTGAATTTACTTCTATACGTTCAAGGACAATACTACAATAAAATGTGCATTTCAGATCGCAGGCTGGTGGCGTCTTCTTTTCGGTATATCATCAACAGTTTTACTAATAACTGCTACAGTTTTCATGGGTATAGGAAGCGGATCTGTACAGGATTGGAACGCTCCAGGAGACATTCCACCTGAACTTGAAGAGGAAGAAGAACCCCGATTTGAATCCGTACTGGAATGAATATCTTATGGGCATATATATGGACGTATTTTGGGGAAGAAGTGCTAGATCAAAACAAGTCGTCAAGCCAAATGTTCAGAACGAATTTTAAGCAAAAAAATAAAACCATATTGACAAAAAGTCATTTCCATTTTATGTTTCTACATTATTTAATACTTTTATTATCTCTGAACTAAAAGTAGATTAAGAGAAAAAATGGCCCATTTGCTTCTCCTCGGCTATGTCCATGGTTCGGTACAAAAAAATCTTGAAAGACTACATTTTAATAATAGGCATGTACTCCTTTAAATACCCAAAAAAAGTCCAAATACTAATTACAAATTATACAGTTTATGGTTTATTATGTACTACAAAATAAAATTAATAAAGATAGTAAGTTACCAACAGTATTAATTCTTTTAATATGCAAACTGTATAAAATTGAGAAACCAAAACTATATATAACTTCTATTAAAAATATTACTTGAACTTTGCATTTAATTAGAAGGACATTACGATCTAATTATTTTTACTATTAACTGCTGTGTTATCGTTGAACGGTGGAGAACGAAGCGCTGGGCAGAAGGCCCAAGGCCCAATTCAAAAGATCCGAACGCGTAAGGGCCGGAGAATTTTATGCTTGATGTTTTTCTTTCTTATAAAAAATCGTTGAGCGCTTTTCTTTATGATGAACGGTAATGAGATTGCGGAGGCTTATCAAAAAAATTCACGCTCGGGAGCGTTGCATTATATACGTCATATGCACGCTAACTAATTAAATAATGAACATCGAGTTATTGGTCTGCGATCAACAATTTACCAAATATGGATTGCGATTTCGAATTTATTGGTTCACGTCAACACCATTGGTGATTTCGACAAATCACCGATCAAACATAAGTTGCTTTATACATAACTGATTATTAATGTCATGTAAATGTCATTATCAATCTTTACATAGTCGCCAATCCTACCTCCATTCCTTCATGTTCCGAACCAATCTTTGCATTCCCAGAAAATTGGAACATCCACGATTCCATATTCCTAAAGGATACCGTACATTAGACCGGCAAGTCAAGTCATGGATCTTGTCAACGAAAACAACCGAAACATGGAAAGAAATAAGGAATAAATCCACGTGATGACTAGGTGCAAAATAGAAGCACGCACAGTTGCCCAACACGGCACATCACCGACGGTCACCATCGTTATCCTTGAATTCAACGGACGACCGATTTCACGCAAGCAAAAATAATTTCATTGTTGAAAATGTACGTTGGTTGAACGGTCTAGGAGTTCTTCATACGGATGAAGAAAAATTATAATCCAAGCGATTGTACGATGTCCAGGATTCCCTCATTTGTCTCCTACTATTTCTAATTCCTTCCCTTTTATAACCTTTTCTATAATAGCGATCGCCTATAACTGTCAGTATATAATCATCTATTAATATTTAGCTAAAAAATTGTCGCAACCTAATTAAGAAGCACGTCTTCAACAATTTTAATAGCTAAATTATTTATAAATGTATTGGCACAACAACTGTCATTGTCAGTACTTTTAATGATGCTATTGTAACGTTTAATTGCCATCTATAATAAAACGCATTAATTAAACGTAAGGTAGTGTAATAATATTTTACATCATTTGAACGTACGAAACAGTGGCAATAACAGTAATTATGCATTATATGCTCACATATAGCGGTCAGAGAAATTGCAACACTGTCAAAGATGAATATACATGTACGAATAATGTTCCACTTTAAAATTTCCTAACGTGGGAAATACTTGCCTGTTTCAATAATAGCTTTATTACAAACATGTATGTATGACCAAGGGAATCAGAAACTGCATGTGAATTCATATAAAAGACCCTCCAGTTAATTATTTGGCAACCGCTGTGTTACGAAACCCGTTTCAGGGATTTAAAGTTGCACAAAATGAAAATTAATATTTTTTCGTTGAATATTATCCCACAAGCAACAATGGAATTATTGTGTGCTAATGCTATTAGAGTTATTAACAATGAACATTCTGTATAAGGAAAGGCTTTTGTTAATAAAAAACGTTAGAAAATGTACAAGAATTGTTTTGAAGAAATCGTTTTTAAAATAGCCACTTTATGAGAATGAACTTATGCAAATGTTTTAGATCAAAGTATATTCGATTAACTGTGAGAGAATTGTACGAATTAGGTTTGATTTAATACATATTTGACTACATATGTAGAAAATAGAATTTAGTTCTTTACAGATTTTGTGTATGTAAATAAGTTGATCAATATTTAGAAAGATCCTGATACCAAACGAAAAAAAATGCAATTACACGGAGATTTTTGAGCTATACACTGACTTAAGTCTATCGAGACGAATCATCTTATAAAATATGTTCGTCGATTCGCCAACGGGAATGATCCACATCTTCAGAAGCATCCCCAATCAGTACAATTCATCGAACAAACGTTTATTTTAATTTTTATAATGTTAAAGAAACATCGAATGATATTAATCCATTTAACAAATGACCATCATCAAAAGCAATACCAACCGTATAAAAATAATAATTCTTAAGGACAACTGCACAAACTCAAACAATTTATAGATAATCATATTCACCATGACAATGACATTCAATATAATTACAATAATTATCATATAGCAAAAGATTTATTTATTTTAAATACAAAATAACATTAACATACGTTTCATTTAAATTAAAAACAAAATTTGATTTCAACAATTAATATTTGTAGGGTTTTAATATTTACAAAAGTGTGCTAGCTCTGAGGCCAGCTGTTATTCTATTTTTATTTTAGTATTATAAAAAAATTATAAACATCCTCTTTCGATTTTCGTTTACCTTTTTATTTATCTGCATATATGTTTTTAAACTTGTGCTTTTTCAAATGTTGTAGATCTAATAGGTACCATGAAAACATTCTGAGCTGTCTATATTAATTTGGAAATGCTTCTTTGGTATTCAAATTGATATCAATTAAGGACAGATCGGCTGCTTCTTCTGTATGTTCTTGAGTCATCTGTTTCGTCAACTTCCTCTCCCAGAATCTCTACATTTCTTTGACCCCCAGTTTTTATAATCGTCGGGTTGGATGTTGCACTATATTGTGCCTCAGTGTCTGCCTCCAGAGGCAAATAGGGATTAATAGCCAGTTTCAACATTTTAAGCAACAGCATTTCTCTAACCAAAGGTGGAAGAAATTTTTCTTCGCTTCCATCTCTATCAACGACCATCCTTTTGCTTTGTGAATAAGCCTGATCTGTTCTGATAGGAATATTTGGATTATATTCCCGTTGCCTATAAGGAATAGGCTGGAATGGAACTCTCTGTGGAATAAGGATCATCGAGCTTCGCGTCAGTGGATCCTGAATATGAGAACTTACCAATGAATTAACCATTTCCAATTTCCTCTGACGTATAGTTAACTGATCCAAAATCTTTTGGAAATCATTAACGCTAACTGGAGGTTCTATTTCATCTATTTGCATCTGAAGCTCGTGTTCAGTATGAGTAACGCGCAATGGCGGGGCTCGGTGGTTTACAGGAATCAATGTACCGTAGATTACATTGGGTTCAGATGTAATTCTGTTATCATCAATTGGAATTGCCCTTATGAGTGGTGATGGTTGAAACACCTGAACGTTTTGTCCGTTTCTTAATTGCGTCTGGTAATGGTTTTGAGTATCACTGCGTTCTTCATTAGAACTGATGAACCCACTTGGTCTGTTATTATTATTGGTATATTGGGATAAAAGTGGATGACCAGCAGGTACTAATATAAGCTCGCCATTAGAAGGATGCTGAATGGCTGCTAACCTTTGATGGGATTGAAGATAGGGAGGTGTTGGAAGTCCTTGGACAGGGACCTGTGTTCTAAATTCTTCGTTACTGCTTATAGATTCCGTGGTGGTTTGCTCCTGAGGATACTCTGGTATGACAAACTGATTCCTGGTTGAAGATGTAGTTTGAGCATGCTTAATTACAAATGGGGTAGCATTCAGTGCTCGTGCGGTAGTTGATAGAATGGGAATCGATCTAGATCTTGCTGTAGTGGTAAACAAAGGAGGTCGTGGAGTTCCAGTGGTTTTTGACCCGGTGTAGATGTCGGACAGATCCGTGCTTTGTTGTATCGTCAACTGTCTGGTATCGAATTCGGGTCTCCTATCCTGAAACAGCTGCCTCCTCAGGCTATTTCCGTGTATTTCCGGTTCTTCAGTAACCGGTTTTATTGTGGAATCGGCTTCACTTAAAGATGTTTCTAAAGTGTGCTTTTGGAGTGTAGTTTCTGTAGATGGGATCTCTTCTACAGCTGGTTTAGAAAGCTGTCTTTCAAGTTTCAGCTCCTGATCTTTACTAATTGAATGAGCGTATACAACGTTCACTTCTTTTGTTGATGATGTCGTTGGTTTCGGGGATGTGGTAGAACTTTGTGTAGGAAAGACAAATCTTCTTCGTGGTATGCTTTGGATAACCGAAGGAGTTGTTGTGACTGGTTGCTGCTTCTCTTGCTTCCTTAATAATGATACGTATGTTCGATTAGTTTTAGGAATCCGTTGAACAACTGTCGGCGCTGTGTATTTAGTGTCAGATTCGTTTTTGGTGCTGTAAGTGACTCTTTTAATTTCACCATTTTCGTCAACGAAGCCGTAGGTCCCTTTGATATTTCCGAGCACGTCTCTACTCTCTATTTTAAAGGAACCATCGTCCGCTTCGTAGCCTATCGTATAAGAGCCATCGTCATTGATTTTTTTAATTTGTTTTACTATTTCTAACTTGCTCCGACTTGACTCTGCCTCAGTAAGATCTTTATCTGATTGTGATTTTTCTTTAGTAAAGACTACACTTACGCTCCAATAAAATATCATAATGCTGATAAACCATTGTTTCTGTAAGAACGTTTACTGTTATCACCAAAAATTGTCACTTTGATAAAAAATTCTTATCTCTTACATCAATCAGTTTTATTTAATTAAAGGTAAACTTCACGGTAATTTAAAAATCAGATATGTATTATTTATTTCGTTTAGAAGCATTTTATAAGTACTCTGATTAAAAATTCTGTTCCTAAATAACATTTTCTAGATATAAACTCACCGATTTCTATCATAACTTTTTTGCTTTTCTGTAAAATCTGAAAAAAGTACAACGCAACAAGGCGCAAAGAAGCATGAAAGATACAAACATTGTTCATATGAATTGCAGTGGAACTACAATAATTGCTGGTGCTTTGATGCAATTAAAACAAAACTGGTCTCTTTCTTAACGCGTTCAAATAGTGTTAAATTGGGTGGACACTTTTACCCAAAATAATTACGAAGTAAATTATAATAGACGCACATAGTGAACACGCATGAAATTTAGCATAACCTGCTCATTGTTTGTTTATTTATAAATTTTGAAACGATTTTTGATCCAACCGGTTTTAAAAAAGGACTTGGAAATCATCGAATGCTTTTTGGGTTGATTTGTATTTATCTTTTCAGACGCATTTCGTTCGAAAAAGTGTATGTTTGGAACATGGCTCTGTAATTTCAGATATTGGGCGTGTCGAAAAAAAAAAATTAGAAGCATTTTGGAAGCGGTGTTATAAGCGGATTTTGAAAAGTCCGTGGATAAAAAAGTTAGGAATGACGAGATATTCGAAAGAGTAGGAAAACAAAGGGCGTTAAGGAATTCAATAAATAAAGGAACAGGTACGATGAGAGAACACCTTTTCAAGCACGAAAGGCTAGTTAGAAACATACTAGACCCAGAAACAGGAGTAAAGAGAGGTAGAGGAAGTCAAAGATTGGACTAGTACTTGAGAAATGCAAACATTGCTTCAAAATTGTGAAGGTGTGGAGAGGTGCGTGTTCAATCAGTCTTCAAACTGACGACCTTATGACGATGATAATGATATGCTTGTAAAACTCATTCACATCGCAAAGTAGAATTGAAATAAACCTTTTAACCCCTCTCTGCATAAGTGGCGACCATCTCAAATAAAATTCTTTATTGCATTAAATATGAATCATGAATTTCTGTTTTATTTTGTTTAGAAGTTAGTTGGACCTTAAGTAGCTAAATGTAATTCCAACAAAAAGAAATGGAAACAGAAAATTTTATTAAGTAAAAACATAAGAACTCTAAAATTGGTGGCATAAAATTGTAAAAATCTCAGCTAGATTTTTGGAGGGAACGTGCAGCTAAAATCCCAACGTGGCTATCCGCACGCCTTGTGTGACCCTGATGAGAATATCCTACAACGGCTTACATCAAATTGCATCATTACTACCCCATAAATGACCCTTTATATAAAAGTTACACTACATGAAACATGGTCCCCTATAAATTCTAGTCACTTAAAAATCTCCAGGTTAGCTACATTTAAAATTTCAGCCTCAATGAAGAATTACATACTGATAGATACATGTAAATGTAAGGAGCTATAAGTTGATAGACATCTTTCAAGTAGTCTGTGGAGGGTGCCCAAAATGTAATTCAAACATCAATAAAATGTAGTAATATTGTTTGACTAACTCAAAACCAGTCGAAGCTGTAGTAAAAAACTAAACGATTTATTAATTGGATATTCTATGTGATTAACAGATATTGGCGGCGCGACGGCGGTCATAACAAGTTGTTTTTGAATTGTATTAGCGAGACGTTTCAATTGAATTAAGTGTCCTAATTTGCCCAAACTTGTAATTAAATAGATTCCCAGCGCGAAACTCATTCCTGAGAGGAAATGACTTGTCAACCACGATTAAATCGGATTGCTTCTGCTAATTATAACAGAAACCGAAATTCATACTTCTGGATATTCCTACTACACTATTGGGGCAAAGTTATTTCCGAGAGTATTCAATTTACTGCGTCCCAAAATGTAAACAGCAGATTAATAATATAGCTTAACAAATTGCACATTTGCAACTTGCTGAAATCAACTAAAATGCACGGTGATGGCTCATTATACCAATGGAACGTTGGAACAGAAATTGCTTTTAACAAATAAGATTTGAAATCTAGAATAAGCGTGATTTATACATATATCGAAAGTTAGTACGTAAATCAAAGCCAAAAGGGGGTTAAAAGTTTTAGTTTTTAGGAAACAACCGCCAACTTTTCGTTCTAGTTGTTGGTCTTTTTCATGGTTCAGAACTATTGCATCTGCTTTGCGAAAATCGACCATTTAGGCGAAACGTTGGCTATCGTTGGTTTTATAAATAAATAAATAAATAAATAAATAACCTTTAGCCCCTTACGTATATTTTTATTATTTTTTAATAACATAAAAACTGAACCTGATTACACTACATGGTCCTCACCTTTCTTATGACAATATCCATCTTTCCGCTAAGGCACCATAACCACACAAACACAAGAAACACTAAGAAACCGTTGAAATTCGCGGTATCCTATATAGCTACCGGCGATGGTCTTCAGGAGGTGCTGGAAGCTAAAGGGAGGTGTCCAAAAGTGACCTTGAAAACCCCACACGTGCCAAGCTTCCGCAAAACTATGTACCACCACTGCAAACTGCTTAATACACTCATGCACAGTATTACACATAGATAAAAAGACATAAGGCTATTATTTAAACGAACGTAAAAAAGACGTAGTAGTGAAAGTGAGTGAAACATATGAAAATACTTTACACGATTTGATGGAGCTAGTTCCCACAATTTCATTGTTACTATTGTTTTCCTTCAAGACTAACTATTCGCTGTCGACGTTGCTGAGCGTTTTCGTCATTTTAATTCCACTAACGTCAACGAACTAAATTGCGGTTATTTATAAATATACGCGAATAACTAAATAAGGGTAAAATGAAAAAATGACGGTACTATTAATTTAAAAGTACCTACGAATTAAATTGAGTCGTTTTCTTACCACTCATAAGAATGACAATGTCTTTATTCTTCAAATACACTTTACAAGTTTAGTGATTTTGTCAACTATTGATTGGATATAGTTCAGTAGGTTGACTCATAGATAATCCAACTAGAAGTTAAAAGAATTATTTACATTTCTTCTCCTTGATACAGAATTCATTCGTTGTATTTTCAATAAACCAATGTTTCATTCATTGATTATGTGTTTATTCATGGTTATTGAGATGTTAATAAAAATGGAGACTTACAAACAAGTGGCAATTGTACCTACCCTTAACACCAAAGTATTACAACTATAAGATCTCCTTTAATCAGAATTGTAGTTAGAATCGTAACACTTGAGCCCAAAACACAACGATTAAAAAATTCAGTAGATAAGACCCATGAATTGAAAGTTCTAGTTCAAAATTAAGCGGCGTTTTTATTTTATAATTCAAATATATCTACTGCTTTGTCAAAATCTTTCACTCTAGGAGCATAATTATATTCTCATACTTTGTCATTTTAACCCAAGGAGTCCTAGGATATTTGGCACTTAAAATATACCCACAACGATGTGGCCCACTCTGCCCATTTGCTAATCTTACATAGATCTCTAAACTGGAATTGTGTCTGTTCTGACTCATTTGAAAACATTATAAACAAATGATTTTCAGTACATTCGGCTCAGGCTGATCATCCTACAAAACGTCGTATCACAAAAGCATAGTAGGTTAGATTATTATGGAATTGGTAGATAGATCCCATTTCCATAACCCACCCCCCAACAGTAGTAAGTCAAAACGTTCATTCAGAACGTATTAGAAAATGTCATATGCCTATCAATCAAAACAGTGAATACGTATATGTACTTTATAGGTACTTTTTCGAAAACGGCAACTTTTAGCTAATATTAGATTCATTGTTGTGGGCTCCCTCAAACCCCACCCCGTACTATAAACACCACTTTAATCGCTCTAAAATTGTATATCCTCATTTCTAATTTTAGAATTACACGTCTTAGGGGTGGCGCTTAACTAAGGATTATTGAAAATCGAAAAGATAAAGCTTTTAGCTCATGTAATTCGACGTAATTAATAAAAGCACACACATCTCAGATACAAAAAGTATCCATTATTCCTCAATACTTATTTTGGTACTTCACTTTCTTCAGGAGTAGATTAATCATTAATTAAAGCTAAACGAAGAATCTAACGAATATGTTGTAGAGTAAGAAAGCATGACAATATTCCTGTTAACAAAGACATCAACTGTGCATTTAATTCAGCTAATTAGTGAGTAAGTAAATAAACTTTTACTTTTCTAAGAATGAAAAATGTCCTGCATGTCACGGAAATGTACCTGTTCACGTTAATTTCCAACGTCTTTCCTCATCTTCCGCATAAACCTATACACATGGTACACGACAAGATTCATTATGCGAAAATAACATGGAAAGGTATATAAAGTAATTGCGAGATTCATCTACCATGTTCAACTGGAAAAGAAGGAGGTAAGTACAGTAAACAATACTCTTCAAATAAATCATCTCCATTAAGTAACATGCAAGCAGCTGAAAATTTTTCTTATGTGTAGAATGTTGGTAATAAAAATTAGGTCATTCTTAATTGAATTACGTAATTATAAACAAAACCAAATACAGAAAAACCTATAGACAGAGCTGGGTAGTTGTCCGATGCAGTATTCGGATACAATTTGTGTATCCACAGACTGTCTCCCAATCCTTTGGAAGAAATATAGTCCTTATCCAGATCCACCAGATTGTTCATAAAGTTCGAATACATTTCATCTTTCTAGCGATACAATTTATTATTCCCGCACTAAATCTATCTACTTGACAATACCTTGGGGACCTTTCCTGTGTCACAGTGGGAAACGGGAGGTCCTCTAATGACAAGTCATCACAAAAATGAACTCTCACTAATAGAACAGTTGATTGAGATTGAGTTTGAGCGTGCCGATCGACATGACCTAGAGGTTTAGACCATTCCAGAGGACCAATTCGATTCCGCGTCAGTCTGCCCTGGTCCAAGTTTATCTGACGCTTCCTTGGACCACTTAGGTATATGCTAGAGCATTAATAATATTGAAAAGATAATTTGTCACTTTTCATATGTCTCTCCTCGACCACCATGTCATTCCCGCGATTCCTAAATGGAGGCCTTCCGCCTTATTCTCCGGTATAGTTTGGTATGCCTGTAGGGCACAGTAAAGAGTGCAAATTGCAAAATATCTCAGATTTGCGAAAACATGATCGTGATTTCTAAATCCTCCAAAGGTATTAACGACCAGTTGAGTCTTAAGTTAAGTATGAATATACAATATGAGTTAAAAAAAATAAAAAGAATGCATATTGTTATTCGTGAAAGGAATGCAGGTAAATTTTGACACTAAAATGAAATGAAGCTTTCTTGACAGAAAATGCGAAATTTTGCTAATAGTATCGTGAAATATAACGACAGGGCATTATTATAATATGTTCCCTTATAATTAAAAAGTTTACATATTTAATTAAATAAAACGCATATATTTATTAAGAATGAATAAGAGAACAGAGGACTCCATAGATGTTAATGAAAAATAGGCGAGAGGTTAGTAGGGCACCTTCTCAGGTATGAAGGTCTAGTCAGCGACATATTACAGGCAGAAACAGGAGTTAGGAGGGGTAGATGTAGGCCTAGATTAGATTAATGTTCGCAAATAGTTAAGGATGTGGGATGTACTAGTTTTAGGAAAATGCGAAGATTAGTTCAGGATAGGAAGCAGTGGAGGTGCGTGTCCAACCAGTCTTAGGACTGACGACCTTATGATGATGATGATATATTTATTTGAGAGTTATTTCCGGAATAGTTCTTAGCTATTTTGATGAAACTCAGCTTTAAGAACAACTTATGGCAAAATCTTAGCATTTCTAGCATTGCAAAGGTTTGCGCTTCGCTTCGTTTGGAAACGAAATCCTATCGGAAGAAAACTCTGATAAACACAACGTTCTTTACCACAAAAAAGCATACCGAGTAATAGTGTGTACCAGATAGGGACAGATAAAGATTCATTTAAATAGGAGACCTTGTAATTTGTTAGTTGTTTTCAATTACCCTCCTAATAAATGTCGGTTTTGTAAGTTTTTCCGTTGTTCTTTTATGAGAATTAGAGCTGAGTAAGTGTTTAAACAACGGGTTCTCACAGGTAGACCTACCGATGACAACAAAAGACTTTGCAAAATACACAATCCTTCATTGTAGATACTTAGACTATTTTCGAAATGTTAACATACATTTTACTAATGTCTTCATTTATCTTCGCCTAAAATTGCCATTGTGTAGTGTGTAACACCACACAACTGTCACACTGTACGTTGCACCGACCGACAATGTACTTAGGTACTACTTACTGAAGTCTCTTAAAGAAAGACTGCATTACAATTTCGCAATTAATTACTATTTATTTATGGTTTACGTGAAGGTAAACTATTTGCACAAGATGTTGCACATGAAATTTATTTACGAAGTTCTATTTATGTATGTATATATTAAACGATGGATATATGAGGTCAAACTTCTCATGTTTTATTACAAGTTTCAAACAGCCGATGAGACAATCCACGTATTTTAAATTTGAAGACATTATTTTTACTCGGGTGAGATTTCTTTTCTGCAAATATTTTTTTTATCCTTTTATTTTCTATCTACTTTATTTTTCACAGTTAAGTGACAAATGTCTTAACGTTTACATAAAATATGTAGGCCTAAATAATGTAGTGCAAAAAAAAAGAATTGAAAAATAAATCCTAATCATTGTGCCCTTCAAAATCCTTGAACCACTGTCTCCTCAAGAGACTAAAATTCTGCTTCTTTTTAAAACTATTCCCTGGGACATCATGTATAATAATTAAATATTTATTAATAATACAGTTATAAATTATGTAATCCACAGAATTATAAAATAATTATCAAACTTTCAGCCAAAAAAAATGACTAAATTTTAGTAGTAATTATGAAAACCTATTAGGTAAAACAAAATATTCACAGTAACATATTTTAAAAATAAAAATAACGTAAATCTTAACTGTACTTCAACTTCTTCTTAAAAGCATACAAATAAAATAGGTTTAAAATACCAGCATATCTGGAAAATTTCAACAGCGGCAGACATTTTCAAGGGCAGAAGTTGGTACAACACAGCACAACGCAACGCAACGCAATGCGAGGCGACGCAACACAACGCAACGCGACACTCAAGGCAACCAAGAAGAACAACGTACTGGCCTTGAAAATGCCTGTCGCAGTTGTAGACGAAACGTCAGGAAATAATTTCTGTAGACAACAGCGAGAAAGTCCGAATAATAATAATAATAGTACTAAAGACGCCGACCGTGAAAGCCTACTTTATTTATTCTATATATTATTAATAATCTATAAAAATTGTAAGCTTAACAAACAGGCTGCCATTTTTTATATAATCTCCATTGAGTATTTTCTTGTGAGACACTCTGTATGTTGTTGCATAGTTGTGCCTGTCCAACAGGATTTGTGATGACAAATCTTTTTGGTAATTCTTAAAATTTAATATAGAGAAACGGTGTTTCCGAGGAATGCTTTGAACCAATTCGAACGCAATGTACTTTGTCCCGAAATGGTTTGGAAAGAGTTTTATAAACAACTCATGACCTAAAAATATTAACTAATAAAACATAAATTAAATGAAGATACGACATTTATATCAAGTAAACGTAGTAGAATCAACTGAAAAATTTACCTATTCATAATACTCTTCAATTAAGTATCTAATAAAAGATTGCTATAATCAATAGGTTTATAAAATACTCAAGAAAAACAATACAAAAGTGCGTGGTTTCATGTATGTTATAATTCAATTGTTAGGTATACGTAAGTGAACAAACAGATACAAGTTTGTACATTACAAGCAAGAATGTGAAACATGTCTTAAAAGGTAATAGTCGAAAAGAAAAACCTCAATAAGTTAATACCAGTGTATTTTTTATTGCGAATTTAAAGCTGATGTTAAGTAATTCTATTTATAATGCTCCTGCTATTTTGACTAACATGGAATACTCCACAGTAGCGATAAACAAAGCAAGACCAATAATATCCCGTTCTTGGTATTGGTCTTGCTCTTGCTTATTTGATCTTGGTCTTGGTCTCGCTCAAATATTTCAAGTCTTGGTCTTGCTTGTTACGTCTTGGTCATGCTCATTCAATTTGATATTTACGTTTTCTTTAATAATCCTTATAAGCACAAGTTTTTTTATTTACTGACACAATAATTGTCTTAAAGCTGAAATTTTCTGTCTTTTTTGTCATGACTTTTAAGGAAAATAGTGACAATATTTGTGATTGTTACGAAAACTGAAAAACTTACCTTCCTCCAAAGCATAAATTGACCTATTAGCGAATTTGGTCTCGGATTTTCATATGCAGTTTTGGTTTTAGTCTTGGTCTTATTCGTTCGATCTTGGCTTTAGTCTTACCACAGCCGTCTCTACTTACAAGCCATGCTGAAGGTTTACTTGGCAACACTGTGGGAGTCCCAGGATTTCCCAGTTAATGAGAGTTACAACTAATACATTGGTTGTTGTGTTTTTTTCGTTGTTCTATAATATTTTAATTTTAGCGGAAATATCGTGCAAAAATGTGCAGTAAGGATGCTTATAGTGTGTTTTAGTGATTAATACCTTTGGATACAGTTTTTAATTGCAGAAGGTAATATTAACTATTAAGTGAAAGAAGTGAAATGTTTTAGGTCAGATTGTGTGTTTTAGTTGTAAATTTTCTTGTTTTTTTCTTAACAAAATGCCTCGTTGTTGTTGTGTTCCCAGTAGCAATTCAAATTATAAATCGTATTTAAAATGTAAGTATGTCTATATTTTTATTCCCAAAAAAAATGAAATGCGAAAAAAATGCAATGAAAACATTCTGCAGTTTACATACATCACTTTAATAAAAGTGACATTATAAAAACAGTAAAAAAAGTATCCACTCCTGGTAATGTTTTGAATGTGCTTTTAACATATCGTAAATTACCAGAGAATAAGAAAAAGAAATTTAAATTATTGAAAATTCTCCCTTAAACTAAGTCAGTTTATTGAAATTTTAAATTCCGTTTATTTGAATGAATTGTGATTTAAATAACTCCTTAAAAATTTACATTTCAGGATATGCAGTTTATTCTGTTCGTAAAAATATAACTTGCAACATTTGTGTTTCACTCATAATAAACAAAAAAGGCTCTTGCGTTGGAGATATTTATTTTATTATTTACAAAGGGGAGGACTTTCTGTTCCTACTGATAATATTAGTATAGTTTTTTTTTCACATTTATGCCATTCTTGAAGAAATAAGTAATAACGAAAATCTGCAGACATAATGTTTACGGGCTGAACATCAAAAATTAATTTTAGGAAAATTAACTGTTTTCAATAATATGTAGTTGTGGAAAACATTATAAAGATATACTCTTCCACATTGTATCTTCTTTTGCTAATGTTTTGCTTAATGATTACGTTAAAATTATAAATTATAGAAAGCAACAGTCCCGCCACTTCGATTTAAATTCAGCTAACTGTAAGCCAGCAAAAATCCGTAAATTAGATAAGTTGATTGATAAGTTTTAATGGGATGGCAGGGCTATTGGCGAACCCCAAAAAAAGGGTAACGCGCCTTGGCAATACCTCAGTAGTGGTGTGGAAATTTGCCTTAATAAAATTACAATTATCGAGATGAAATTCATGTAGGTACCTATCAATGCTTACCTAATCTATTGTCTTTTCTATTTTATTCTCAATACTTACATGTTGAAGTGTATTTTAAATAACGCCACATACTATCAGTGATAAACAAATGTTAGTTATTGAATAATTTAATTCATTTTTATCGTAATGGGTGTCTAAAAATCATGTGTAACGACGTGTAGTAATAACAACTAAGACTCGCAGAATAGGACTCTCACATCGAAGCAATGCGCTGTTGCCAAATTTATCAGCATGGCTTGTATTAAAGACGGCTGTGGTCTTACACTTGTTCATTCGGTCTTAGTCTTGGCCTCAAAGGGCATTGCCCCAGAAATTGTATTAAATTGTATTGTTTTCATTATTTTGCAAACTTCTTGGGAAAGTCAACATTTTTTGACATTTGTAGCATTAAAAAGTATTTTATGTCGTTAAGCTTATTCAAAGAATGTTTCACAAGCAGTTGTCAACTCATTTCAAAATAAATTGATGAACATTTACGCTACCAGGTACTTGTTTTCTTATCTTCCGAATTTTGATTCAATTTAATGTATGCATCTCTATTATTTTTTATTACGTATTAACTTTTACAGTTTTGTTGTACCTGTGCAAATATTCAACAAGAAAAGAACGAATGAATGAAACATTGTAGCCGTAATGTTTTCGGTTTAATATGAAAAGTATTATGGTCTTATTTAAACCTACCGTAAAGGTGAAATGAACTACTAAAGATGACGTTTTCATAGCTATTGAGCGTTTCATTAATTCCATCTATTCTCCAGAAGTAGACGAACGACAATCCCATATTACTGTCTTGAAATGTCAAATTAAACTTTGATGCTTCCAGTTCTCTCACGTCCTTGTCCTGACTGTCAAAATTACGGACACCTAACGAACTTCCTTCACGATATAAATTCGTTTGTGATCCTTGAACACGGCGATCTAGTGACATGGGATTTAGAGCATTGTAAATGTAGTACTCGTAGTCTCTAGATTCTCTTTTTGGATAGAGATTTTTATGCATTTTCTCGTATGAAGCACCATCTCCATACAGAGCAGTTTGGAGATTTGTTATCAGTCGTGTTAAGTTTTCTTCGAGGGCATTCAGTTTTATGTGAAGCTCATCTAAAAATTCATTTTAACGCTACATTTAATTGCTAATATCTACAATATGGTTCAACTTTGCGCTCAAATATCTACAATATTTAGGGTTCAAAACAAAAGTTACAGGAAATACAAATCAAATCATTTCTAGATATATAGGAAAATGGAAGAGGTTTTGATGAAACAAACTTTCCTTTAAGAGGAGTACCACATTTAATTAATAAATTATTTCACTGGAAATTGATGTTTGATATTTTTATTTTTCATTTACTATGGATGTTCATAAAGTAGAGTCAAAAAGAAATCCTAATTAAACTTGTCAATTTTTAATTGAAATACTCTGTATATTGTTTCATTTTTGAGTTAAGTACCTTTTTTTTGACCAATAAAAAATAAAGTTGTTGTGGTCTATGACAAGTTTAAACAAATTCCATTACATCCTTTATTTTGCTCAGTCTTTGAATACATCTTCGAGCTTTTCAAAAACAATATACAGGACGAGTCGAAACTCTAGGTCACTACAGTTTTGTCGACAAATTTCGATGCAAGACCCTCTACAGTATGTTCAATTTTTCAGTTTTATTAAGCATAGATGTTGTGCTCACTTACAGAAAGGTACAGCGTCGGTTATTCGCACAAACGAATATGACCGTTTGCTTACCGTCAGATGTTTCCGATCAAAACCCAATCGTAAGCCTGTGGAGCTAATAGTTACGCCCACTAAGGTAGCCCGCGCACATCGATCTGCCGTCGTGTACTTTTCTCTAAGTGAACGGACTCTACCTTATAGCCTTAAACCACAACGTATACTTCATTTACTTTCTGTAGCGATGTGCCCTTTCCAATGTTTTGGATGCGCGCTGGCAAAATCGTAGGTAGGGAGAAAAAAGCTCATTATACTCTCGACGCTTGTTCATTAAACAAACTTTTTCATACAGTACCTGGCAAAAGTTTTGTTCAATCATGAATAGTAGTGCAAGTCGAAAACAAGCGTTAAAGCCTTTAATATTTCTTCAAATATAAATAAACATCTCGTTAATATTTTCAGTAATGGTACCAATAACAGCGCATTTGAGTAATGCAATTGTAGTGGATAAAATGGTCAATTTTTCTGTGCAGTACTGTACGGATTATACGCTCCTCACCGGTTAAGAGTTTGGCTGAGAGTTGTCTCCTTCCTTTTCTGGCCTAATGCTGTTCTTTTCTACTTTGCGCCGGTCAAACTGAAGGTCACATCGCTACAGAAAGTAAATAAAGTATACAGAGACATTTGTCCTTTTAAAATCAACAGTACTTATACCCAATGGTTACCTTTTCTCCATAAAGTAATCGCAACACCTAAATGAATTAACCCGAATATTTAGTTAAAACGTTTATGTAATTTAGGTACTCGCTTGTTACTTATGAGCTAAAGGCAGTTAAATAAAGAACAGAAGCTCGCCAACACGTTTTACCTGATGTACAAACACCTTCCAATTTCCTAGTCAAAGTGGCATTTGCTGTTGCATTTACAAGATCCGATGTTATTCGACAAATAGCGTGTTGCTTCTCCTCCGCTGGTTTTGTATCTGGAAACGAGACAGAATGCGCATCTAGATAAGTGGGTTAGTAAATTGGACATCGGACTTGCAAATACGTACAGTGGTTATCTAGCTGGTCTATTAGTGCGATATTGACAAATTAACCGTAATACAGATTAATTAAGAATAAAACAATTAATAATCCGTTATTTGTTATTCTGTTGTTTGCTTTCGACCAAAATATTATTTTATTTAAAGTAATTATGGGATCTTTATGATTAATACATAATTTGTCATTACATCGCTGTAGATAGTGAGCAACCTCAGCGAGTGACGGTCAAAATATAATTAATTCCAATATAAAGGGCTGAAAGGATCAATAATCGCTCCTTTAAATCCCTGTGTGGACAGATGAGTAGACTACGCGGTTCTTCCTTATNTCAGTTTTTTGCCAGCAAAGACCAAAAATTTTATGAGCGTGGAATTATGCTACTACCAGAAAGATGGCAAAAGGTGTTGGACCAGAACGGTCAATATATAATTTAATAAAGTATTTGTTTATTATACGAAAACTGTCTTTCATTTCCACAAAAAAAAACGAAATGACTTTCCGAACAACCCTATAATTTGTCATTAGATCGCTGTAGATAGTGGGCAACCTAAAACAGTTGCTCAGTTGTTAGGTAGTCTGCAACATTGATAACGCTCGAAACACAGTTAATTCCACTGTAAAGTAAAGGACTGAAAGGATCAATAAATAATTGCTCTTTGCTCATCCCTGTATAGACACACGAGTAAACTGACCAGATGTATATTGTTTAGCACCTCAAAAAAACTTTATTTGAAGGGAGTACGATGTATGCAAACAGCATTTTCTTAATATTATCTAAGATGCTTGTGGAATACAACTAAAAAGACCTTTGCAGACAGACCCAATTAAGCTTTTCAATTTTTATTTCAAGTTATCGTTAAATTAACACATTTTCTACTAAAATACTTTTTAAATGCTCAGCTATTCTAATTTTTAACGATCGACCTGTCTGCCTAACGTAAGTTAATTGTTTTTCGATGTTCATCATGTGCAACTTCGTAATAAAAATTTTAAAATTTATGCTCTCCCTAAGCGTTAATCATCTGAAAATAGTTTTTTAATTTGAAACTATATTTTTAATTACAATTTAGTTGACGCAAACACACAAACTATGAAATAATTTCAACACAGTAGCAACAATTAGCACCAAAAAAACATGATTAACGTTAAACATAAGCAATTTTCAGCGGAAGAGGCTAATAATGTATGTGTTTCAATTATGAGCAGGAATATGAATACTTGTGCTTACCAATTAGTGGAAGTGTAATAGTAGAGTGTGTCAAATATATTAAATAAACAAACAACCACAACAATATGTACATAATTTCTACCGTACTAAGTAGGGTAAATCGGATATTTTATCGGTTGTTTCAGTAAAGATCCCTAAAACCGTACTGAGCTTGCTCAACTTCTAATCTTAAAATCATCATGGAAGTTTCACCATCTTCAATTTAAATACATATTAAAACGGACGTAGTGGCACTCTCATTCTAATAATTCTAAAAATAATTCTATTCTGTTTTTAGATCGTCATTGTAGATTTATAACTAAATCATTTTTCACGGTTTTCAGGTGAACAGGTTGAGTTCTAATTTTTAAACAAATCCAGCAATTTCCATCGCTCGTATCATTTATATGGAATGACTTATTTGGCTTGTTGCCAAAAATGTAAAACCAACAAAAAAGTGCTAATCAGTTCGTTTATCTTACGTTAAATGAGATACCGGTTAAACGACCCCGTAAGATGTATAATAACCAACGATAAAACCGTATATCTTCTAATTTTACAGTTTCTAATATTAACTTTTTTTTAAATCGTTTTCAAGTTCAATGTATTAGGTATTAAAATACCAAGACACTTAATAATTTTGTTAATTTTAGAGGAGGTCACAGAATTTTGTAAACTTCACAAATTCAACCTAACCGGAGGCGGGGCAAGAAGACCATTTGATTTACGTAACAAAGAATGGGCACTTTTATGGATAAGCAACAAAAACAGTCGTCTTTTTTTCATTTATTTCAATTATTTGCTTTGTGTTAGACAAAAGCTTATTTATTAACAGTAAAAGATAGAAGAAACTGCTTCATACACATTAGATTCCTGTCTTCATTCCAGCCGGCTTTCCATTAAATACCACCCTCCCCAATGTTCTTAAAAGTCAAATGGAACCACTCTTCAGATACTCTCTACCCAATAATAGTCCAGTCAAAATAGACATTTGACTTAGCCAAAATTCGCATAGAGCTGAAAATTGTCAGAGACGTTAAATACGTCATTATAAATAAAATGTTAAAAGTCCTCTTCGGTCGTACTTCTGCAAAAAATTTTATTCAAGGTCAAAAGTGCAAAATTAAGGTTTTTTCTATTTTTCTCGAAAACGGTAAGTTTTATCGTGAAAATAGGTCAGACAAAAGTTGTAGATCATACAATTCTCTACAAAAATGTTCCAGTCACCTTTTCACTTACGACTCACCATTTGTGAGATATTGCGGTTTTAAACATTAGAAAATTCATATTTTACATATGCACACATTTCGGAACCCCCTATGAGGTAACTTGGCGCATTTTTTTTAACGCGGTTTCCCCTAGTAGGTATACTCCACGATCTATTGTCATTAAGAAAATTTGATCAGATCGTATACAATTGATTGAAAAAATGGTAATATTGCTAATGATTAAAGTGGAATGGGTGGTTTTCTTCCAAATGTTAGTATATTAGATAATTGTCTAATTCCACTTCGTCAATTATTTCTTCGTCTTCATTTTCTTCTTGCAGAATTTCTGTTCGCTGTTCTAAGAAAAGGGATGCATCAATTGTCTCTTCATTAATATCATAAATATTGTCATCTGTTGTATTTGTTTCAATATTGGAGCANTGTACTTGGCGCATTTTTTTTTAACGTGGTTTCCCCAGTAGGTATACTTCACGATCTATTGTCATTAACAAAGTTTGATCAGATCGTATCTTATTGATTGAAAAAATAGTAATATTGCTAATGATCAAAGTGGAATAGGTGGTTTTCTTCTAAATGTTAGTATATTAGATAATTGTCTAATTCTACTTCGACAATTATTTCTTCGTCTTCATTTTCTTCTTGCAGAATTTCTGTTCGCTGTTCTAAGAAAAGGGATGCATCAATTGTCTCTTCATTAATATCATAAATATTGTCATCTGTTGTATTTGTTTCAATATTGAAGCAAGTCTGACCCTGATGCATAGGTACTGTCGAACAAAATACGTAGTCCCACTTTTTGACAGCTACAATTCTTACTACAATCCGTCTTGTATTTACAAAAAATAGTATTAAGCAGTTTTTCTGGAGCAGACGGGAGTAGAGTTTGAATTGGCTCCAAATAATTATCTGTTAATTTCCAACCCCATCCTTCTGGGTCCAGCTCATTGCCTAGCCACACTTGAACTTGATAATACACACGATACAAGTGTTGAAAGGCAGAAGCAGATGTTGGAGGCAGACAATACAGTACAGCAGTATTTAAATTGTTCGAAAAACGTAATGATTTAATTGATTGCGCAGAAGTAT
>NW_020439055.1:10131-38897 GCF_000699045.2 Agrilus planipennis | reverse complement strand
ATGTTTAACTCTTTAAACTTATGTCGAATTGTATTACGATCACCAAATATGTTGTCAGTGAAGCCAGAATCTACAAAAAAATATTTTAAAATCGTAACAAACAAGAAATACTTTCTAAAATTGATTAAGAAAAGGTAAACTGGAAGCAAACCACGAAATTACCCTTAATAATAACGATTCATCAATTGGAAACATATTGCAAGGTGAGAAAGTAAGATTATGATGCAATAATTGCATTGAAAATTGCAAGACCTAAAACAAAATTAATTTTAAGTCACTGTTAGTTTTAATTTTTTAACAGTCACCTCATACTTAACTTCGTCTTTACATAGGTGCAGTTTTCTTGCATCACACGGTAGCAAATCGTGAATTACAGAAGAAGTTTTCTTTGCCTAAAAAGTTTATAGTTAAGCTCGCACTTACAATATCCAATATCGAATAAAAACATTTATAAGGAACATAGCAACAATTTATATTAATGTACATGTTGTTTACCCATTAATTTTTTGATATTGACAAATAAAAGTCATTTCGCTCATTCCGCATTGTGAACGTCAATAATGTTATCACTCATTATGCTTTGAATTTCTAATAGTAATTTTTAAAAAGAGTGTCAATAATAACAAATGTCTTTAGATACGTCCCTATCCAGGACAGACCTTTCTTCAACTTCTTCTGAACTGATTCTGGTAGCATCACTATCTCTTAAACGTTATTGCCCGATAAACTCATACTTTCTATGCTAGTTTTTTCGAATATTTTAGTTATATTTATTTAGAAGAGAGTCTCAAAATTGAAGAACATAGGTGTGTCACGTTCCCATTAGTATGTGCTGGTAAGCGAATATCCATCCTGGCGTTGAGAATCTTTTTGGTGAGCAGAGCGACCTCCTTAGCCTGTTTCATGAGTGTAAGTGGATACTGGTGGTTAGGGATAAGAAGACCAAACGGACAAGATGGAAACAGTAGAAGAATGAAAAATTGTGTCTATGTAATATTATTACTTTGACAACATATTAAGGAAAGCTCAGAAAATTTTTACCATTGCGGCCAGATCCAAAGTCGAACCGGTCTCCTTGCGCAGCTAAGCTATGACTACGTCGCTCCACATTACTTAAAATGAAACTTTTTAACACAACTAATACTGGTGTCGAACAATCACTCCCGTCCACTGTAAATACGAGGCATAATGGAGAAGTCTCTCATCAGCCCCCTTTTAGAAATAGTACGAATAGTTGGATGGTGCTAGGGAAGCGACAGGTTAGAGAGAAGATGAGTAAATAATTGTCGGTGAAATATAGGTACCCCAAAATTTACCTTACCGATCCTAGAAAATCACATAGAAACATGAGCAAACAGAGATCTGAAATCACGCCAGTCTCCTATCGAATGCTGAGCTATGATCTAACCACTGGACCACACCGCTCGGCAATACTGAAGAAGAAACTTTTACTTGTTTCATTCCCACCCACGGCCAATACAAGTATCAGACGCTCCGTCTCATCTCAACTGTACTACAAAGATAGATTATATGGTGGAAAGATCTCAACAACCTTCTTTTAGGAATCGTGCGAATAGGTGAGTGGTTATTGAAAAGGGACAGGTCAGACAGAAGGATGAGTAAATAATTATCTGTGGAATATTACTGTCCTAGAATTTACTTACAAATGGTCCTAGGAAACCATCGAGAAACATGGGCAAGGAGAGCGAATATGAAATCACACCAGTCCCCTATCGAATGCTAAACTATGATCTAACTACTGGACCACACCGCTCGACATTACTGAAGAAGAATCTTTTACTTGTTTACTTCGCTGCCTCTTATCTCAACTCTACTACAAAGATGGATTATGTGATGGAAAGCTCTCAACAACCTTCTTTTAGGAATCGTGAGAATAGGTGAGTGGTGCTTGGGAAGGGACAGGTCAGACAGAAGAGTATTTAGAGTATTAGAGAATTTACCTACATGGTCCTAGAAAACCACATAAAAACATGAGCGAAGAAGGACGGATCAAAAATCACAGCAGTCTCCTATCGAATGCTAAGCTATGATCTAACCCCTGGACCACACAGCTGTGTCCGCTCTCCTATTAGGATTCATGCGAAAAGGTGAGTGGTGCTTGGGAAGGGACAGGTCAGACAGAAGAATAAGTAAGTGATTGTGGAATATTACTATCCTAGAATTTACCTATAAATGGTCCTAGGAAACCATCGAGAAACATGGACAAGGACAGCGGATCTGAAATCAAACCTGTCTCTTAAGGAATAAGGGTTCGTATAATCATGGTAAGCGCAGAACCTACCATCGACAGTTGATAAGGAAAGCATTTGATACGACTAGCAGAAATATTAGAAGCCAACTGTTTTAGTATTAGAAATCTAATTTCGACTGAGTGACATTAACTACATTAACGTGTTAATGCCATTTACTTTTGCTTCTCTATTGTAAATTACGACATGATTAATTTTATTGTTTCAACTTACTTCTGCACACGTTCTAGAACAAACAATTGTTATAACTATAATCGAAGCTACGGCATTGATAAGACTACTTATATCTGCCGATAAACTGTCACCAAACCCATTTTTAGATTGGTAATACAATATATGAATTATCCTGAGGAAATGGTTCAATAAGAGCAGCAGCATTTGAAAAGAATACGCCGTGTTCAATTGTTCGGAGATTTCACACAGCTGATAGTGTCTCAGTCTTGCCGAACGTATTACTTCCAGTACTTTCTCTTGCAAAAATGACGAGGAAATACTAAAACAATTACGGACTGATGGAAATTTAATTGAGAAATTATACTTATGTATAATGAAATCAGCTCGTTTCTCTCATGATTAATATTGTCTAGCAGTTACAGAAAAGGTGCTGATATATTTGACAAGTTAACAGAAGAAAATAATAAAGTGGCGTGCTTCGTTAGGAGTCCTTTCAAATTCAATGCTGGATGTGGACCCGACATCGAAGATAGAAGGACTTTTAAAAAAGGTCCCCATCTAGCAATATTATAGCACTAAAATAAAATAATAATAATGAATATCAAGTTTCTGATCAACAATTTGTCGAAAGTATCAGTTAAAGATCACTATTTCCAACCTATTAGATCGCTATAACACCTCTAGTGTGAAGTGTTCAAAAATGTAACAAAATATTGGATGAAGATTTGTATTCTGCTTTCTTCGGTCAACATGACTATAAAAAGAGACAGGGGCGGCCTTAGGCATCGAGAAGTTCCGGGCGAATAAACTTTTGCGAGGCCTTCGTCTTTGTGGAATTAGTTTTAATGATGATACTTGACGACAAATTCAAAGTTATTCATAAATAATAAATATAGTTATTCATAAATAATTGGAAAATTTTAATAAAAGACAGCAAATTTGCAGCTTTTTTAAGACTATTAAGAAATTCAAATAAGCATTAGTACTATGTAATAAAGTTAGATAGCTGCAAGAAGGCGCGAGGCCTCTGCAAGAGCGAGGCCCCGGGCGGTTGCCCTGCTCGCCACCCCCAAAGGCCGCCCCTGCATGTAATTTCATTTTTACCTAAGGATGAAGTGATTTGCTCGGTCCATTCAACTGTCGGCTCTATTCTAGCTTGTTTTGCATTTCTATTGATAACGAGTATCCTTCCTGCAGGAAGCGTTGATAAAATGTTGGGAGGATCATAGTATATTGCATGATGCATGAAACAAAGCTATGAAATAAATAGTTCTCATTCTATATTAGTATAGTAACCCGTTGAGAATCTCGATTTTTAAATTAACTCTAGTTTACCTAGAGCTCCAAGTCTGTAGTTTAATGTCACAAACACTACATCCTGATCCAGCATATATTCAGGACCTGCCCAATCGCTCCTGCCAGTAACGCTATAAAATCCTCCAGCATGGATGTAAACAATTACGGGCCGGGTAACGTTGTCCTGTTGAATATTTTCGGGAGACTGCAGAAAAAGCAATTTAAATTAGTATAAATGTTATACAAACCAATAAATAGTGAAATACACTTTCCCTTCACTCATTGAAAGAAACCTAAGGCTCTTTTATATGACAACCGTAGCGAAGGATTTCAGGTCTTCACTACACGTTCCCTGAGGATGGCAACAGTAGCAGCTGACGAAACGTCGGATAAGCGACTTAACGCAGGAACAGAACCAATCCGAAACTATGACAATCAAATCTAAATCTCGAACTCTCTTTAAAATGTACCATTGATGACGGATCGTTGTTGAAATGAACGATTAAGTTAATTCATTGTGAATACCGTTGATAATATGAGNGCAACGCTGCACTAAATCAACTGGCGTTACCAGCATCGGTGTAGTGTTTGTTTTGTAGTTTTTACTCATGTATTGTTTATTTGTTAAATTAGATTAAGTGTGATTTAGGGTTTTTATGTTAACAGTCGACCTATAATAGCCTTGCATGAGGTTCGAAAAACTAATTCAGCAATACAACATTAATAATTAGAGTAGGCCAGTTTGCCAGTGTAGAATAGTTGTTACAAAAATGTGACATGATACGTATCTACGGGTTTGAACCATATCGCCATATCGTAAACTTTAAAGGTTCAATTGCTATGTCTTTATCATTTGCAGCGAGTACAAACCTTGCTTTAAAATACCAGAGAATATAATAAAAATGTAAGTTCAGCCTATGTATATAGGACAACCTGTAACACCGCTTACGGAAAGAATTAACCACCTAGTAAATTATACTTACGTACAATACAAAGTACATGATTATGAATAATTGGAAACATATACAATTTCCTATAGAACTAACCTTATTCTTAAATACTATACTGCAACAGATGCATATAAATATCGTTAAATACGTAATAATGTCAATAACGCGTTCAGAATTGCGTTTAACAGACTGATTGACGCCGTGGACTATACTTTCACAGGCATTTACCCCAAGACCGATGACAAATAACAAACAAACTCCTGCCCAAGTGATAAAAAATATTTTTGTTTTTGTGCCTTTTTCATAAATCGAAAATGGGAGCAAACCTAAAATTCTGCACATTATTATAATGGGCTGCAAAACTTCCACCACGTTCGTGCATTTGAACATTTTTATTTAATTCACGTACATTCGTGTTCAGACTAATAGTTGTCACGTTAAAGTCCAGATATTACAAACGTTGGGGCGTACGTAAAAGCTTTTGCTACACCATTAATTATTCAATTTTTTCACCCCATTAGGCGAAATAAGTGACATGAATGCATGTTTTAATTGTCAGTTAGTTTGCCGAAACTACGGGGATGTATCAAAAAGTTTTAAGGTTAGGCCTTAAATATTCATTATACTACTACTACTAAGGGCAAGGAAAGACAAAAAGCACTTAATGTAAAGGTAGGGAATAGAAATATTGACAGAAGTTAAGTACAAGAGTCACGCCTCTCCAAGGGGAACTGTGTATTTCTTAATTGGAGAGTAAGTGGGGTGTACAAATATTAAAGTATATTTTCAATAAATAATTTCCTAAAAAAGGGATAGTTAGCTTGTACATTATGTAGAAAAAATATACATCTATATTAGGGCACCCAGTTAAGGAAATAATCCAAGAAATACATAGACCAGTAGAGCGTCAATAGAGAATTGAACTGGAGTCTAAAACATATTAGTTTGGCATTTTACTTTTGTCATATACATTGATTGGTGTAGCAAAAACCTAATAGGGCCCAGTGAGAACCCTCTGGTAACCCTCCGCCCATCTCATTTGAATACATGATTTATTCTTACGCCATCAGAGATCAGGTCTTTTCGGCTTCTACGTGTTGGGAAGTGTGAGCATTTTTTTTGAATTTCAATGGACCCTGGGCCCTATGAACTAGCGCTCCACTTTCTTCCGTTTATCGATTGCTACATCACTGGATGTATTCTCAATGTTGCGACATGCTACTCCCCCTTTATGAAAACATATCGAATCAACTTTAAGTGACTGATCTCATTGATTTTCAAATCTTCTTTAAACTTATGGACTGACAATTGAAGCAGTAGAATAAAAATAACAGTCTTAAAATATCCTTCTGTAATTCCTGTTTTTGTAATACACAAACCTCAGGCTTCTGTTCTGTGACGTATTTAAATAAAGTTATTGACAATTCCAATCAAACGAGACCATCCTGGATATCCCTAAATAATTACTTTTTGGGTCCTTATCGCTAAAGTGTTGATGAATATTGGGATCCGTCTAATGGGCATACACCATCTGGTGCCAAAATTTATAACTCGAATGAGGGAAAAATTTACATAGGAACTGTGCACGCAAATTGTAAAATTGTTTATTAAAATAATAAAACACGTTAAAAAAGTAAAAATTTTTTTGATGATGGAGTCGACGAAGTTTTCTTCTAAAGTTAAATCAAATAAAAAGTTAATATGTTCAGTGAAAAGCTGCAATAGCACTTCAGACATAGATCTTCACTCTTCACCTACATTAACTACTTTCCAATAAAAACTAACCGTTTTATATATGTAAAAAATATATTCGGAAAATTAGAGAAAAAAGTAAACTAATAGAAGCTTGGATGAAAGCAGTAGGTATCAAAGAAGTGAATTCCGGAATAAAAATTTGTTCACGTCATTTTAATGCACATGATTATATTTCAGCAAGTATTTACCATCAGCCATAACCTTAATATTTAAAACTAGAATCATACTAAAATTATAAAGTGAGAAATTATTTATTCCTGTGTAATTGATTTAACACAATTCTAATGATACGATATAAGTATTTTGAGGTTAAGAACCTACCTGCTGCAATACAACAAAGTTGCAATAATGTGTTTGCAACGTTCTCTTAAATCGGCTTTGCACGTGCAAGTCATTGATATGATATTGCTTAAATCACCCAGAATCACCTCACCAATTATATAACGTGAATCACTTTTTAAATCCGAAGTTTGTAAAAAGTAGGCAGTAAACTTGACGGAATTTGAAGGCTAGCTTCCGGATTTGTTATTTCCGAATTTTATAATGTGATTGGCATTAAAAACACGCTCACCTTCAACGAAATTTCCTTTCCGAGGCTTTGTGTCAGCCCAATCACATATTGTGTCAATACTTATCATTTTATCGTAATTTAAAAACTTGGAAATTGCACGGTACACTATAGGAACTACGATAAATTTTCCCTAATCGGCGCCATGTTTTTAGGCTCCTCCCATTTGACGGATCCCAATAGTTGATCCCCTAATTATTTGTTAGTGATCTAATATAAGAAAATTTATCAAAAAATTTCCACTTATCTTTATTAATAAATTAAGTAATAACGTTTTTATTTCCTGGCAATTATATGAGCTGTGAAAAATTTCATTTCAAAATTTTGAAAAAGAAAGTGTGTGCACTTAAAATAATCACGAACTGAACCGTAATTAAGGTGCACCTACTTTCCTAACCCAATTTACTATAATTTAAGGAACTTAGCTCAGCATGCAAAATAACTGTTAGACGAGCTATCTCATGATTAGCACCTTTTTATTTCGTCTGTCTGTCGGGTATGTGAGTTGTGTTATATGTTTAGTTTTTAGCGATGCATCACTCCTGGTGCCCGCGAGTTTAAACCACTCGATAATTTCATTGGGTTAAATAATGTTTTTAACAAGGTAATGCGTGCCACTAAATTATTTGTAGATAGTAATATATTTTAATTTATAATATTTTATCTAATTCGTACTGAATTTTTTGCCTTCAAGATGGTTATGTTTCACAGTCGTTGTGCTTTGCCAGTTTATTATCATTTGGTGCCAGCCCGGAATTTCTTTTCCAAATCTCATTCACTTCCCTTATGGGTCACCGTATATGGGGGTACGTAATTATTATTTCTTAAGTTCGAATCAGTTTATGTGAAAATCGTGTTTTCTCTGTTTGTTCAATCAAATAATAGTAAAAAATAAAAAATTTATGAGACAACACAACTTTTTGCCGTAACCCTACCGAAAGTACGATATTTTTCCATGATCTTAGAGTCGAAAACTTAACGTTTCCTCTCGGGTAAGATTTCTTATGTGGTTATTACGAGAGTGCATTTTACTATTCTCCATGTGGTTTTCATCTTCGCTTCCGGCATTGAAATTTCCACGTAGCGGATGTTCTTACCTGGGAGGTTATGTTACACTTTTTCGTCTCTGACATCAGAAAAAATCGTACTTTTAGGGTAAAATCATAATAAAAAATCATATACGACATTCCTTCTAATTCACACTCGTAAGGAAATGCCATACTTTCTTCCTTTTAAACTGTTGCCTTGCTGATTCGGGTCAGAAGGCGGTAATCGGTTGGAATTACTTCCTAACGTTTCGCTAACACAAGTGGCGAGCTTCTTCACAGATCCTTCCAACTCTGAAGCTGGATGTGGACTGTCCACATCCAGCATTGGAGATTGAAGAACCTCTAAAGAAAATCAGTTCATCTACTGGCCTCGAAAGCCTTCACCGACTTCTTCCTTTTATGCATAATATACCATTTTCGTTATCTGTTTAGTTGATTATTGCCGTCGCTACACCGCTGGATCTTCAAAATATCGATGCGTTCGTTGCTTGGAGTTTTGAAGCATCATACAATCTCCCTACAAACCAGACCAATTTCACATACCCTCCAATTCTATCCAGGGCGTTTGATTTTATCAGTCGAAAGTCGTTATATGAAGTTGTAGAAACGAGAATTGCAAAGTGAGTATGATAACCCATCCTATTTTAACGTTCCACAAAAATACAAAGACACACCTCCGATCTTTGATTCTCCCAGACCCTAACACATACGTATTCTAGCAGTCTGCCTAGCCTGGTAGATTCTGACTACGAACATTCCTTACTCGACCTTTATCGGTCGTTCCACTATTAATGCTCAAATATCATTTTTATTTTTCAATATAAAATAATCCCAACAGGTTCGGCTACGAAGGAAAGCAGTGCCTACTGAGAGCAATTTGTGAAGCAACAGCATACACTTTTGACCACAATGGAGTTTTGGGAGATCTCCTACATTTGGTTCTTAGGTAATTTTTGCAGTAATTTTTTATGCTAATGTAAAATCCGGTCTTAACGTGCGGGTCCAAAGGTCACTACCTAGCTACATGAACCAAATAAAAAACACAGGAACTGCAAAAACTTACTTACCTACTTAGTGATTAAGGACTTCTGCTTTCTTTCTCAATGTATATATTTTACTCTTAATACCAATATACCATTCTTGACGATGTAAGATACAAAAAATTGTTTTACATTATTTATATTGTTATTGTTGTCACATTAAATTAGAGTTACAAAACAGGTATGACATTTTTTTCAAAATCACCAGGTTTTATATACAATGATAGAGGAATTAACAACTAAAACGAAAATTGCAAAAAATGCACTTATTCTTAAAATGACCTTGATCTGTAGGTCAGAAACTTTTTATTTATTAATCTCGTGTCAATGAGAACTTTTGATCAGACAAAAAGCATCATAGTTCAATTTGCCTGGAGTCACTTCTCTGTAAGGATTCGGCGAATGCTTTGTAGAAGTTACGAATTTTTTACAAATACGAGTTTTTCCAAGGTTTTCGGCGCATTGTAGTAATGACTGGTAGGAGTAAGACACGCTTTTATTACCTAATAGGCACTATTATACACCATTTCAATACCTCCACCTTTTTTTATGTCCATGAAAATAATACTGAAGAATTCTTAGTTTTCCGCTATTCTTAATACACCGAACCTTTCTTCATATTTGTTTCTTTTTCTTATGTTTTTAGACCAACTTCTTCAGAAAATGAACATTTACCAGCAGATTATACTGAAGCAGAAAAAATTGGCGAAGAGAATGCAAACTGCACAAAATATACAGAACGTTGTCCTGTAAGCCTATTGGATATGATCACAAAGTTAGACGAAAATTCAGATACAGATACAGGTACTGACATAGCCACCGGATCATGACACCATCGAAGATAAACCCGCAAAAAATGTAATCTTTTATCATATACTTACTTCATATTTAAATGTATTTGCATATATATATGTATTGATTTCCTACAATATATTAATTATTTTGTTTATTGTTCCTTATTTTTTTAAGTGATAGGCACTTCTTATAATAGACCGCTAAGTTGCGCTGGATAGTATTGGGATCCGTCAAATGGGCATACACCATCTGGTGGCAAAATTTATAACTCGAATGAGGGAAAAATTTACATAGGAACTGTGCACGCAAATTGTTTATTAAAATAATAAAACACGTTAAAAAAGTAAAAATTTTTTTGATGATGGAGTCGATGAACTTTTCTTCTAAAGTTAAATCAAAGAAAAAAGTAATCTAATAGAAGCTTGGATGAAAGCAGTACGTATCAAAGAAGTGAATTCCGGAATTAAAATTTGTTCACGTCATTTTAATGCACATGATTATATTTCAGCAAGTATTTACCATCAGCCATAACCTTAATATTTAAAACTAGAATCATACTAAAATTATAAAGTGAGAAATTATTTATTCCTGTGTAATTGATTTAACACAATTCTAATGATACGATATAAGTATTTTGAGGTTAAGAACCTACCTGCTGCAATACAACAAAGTTGCAATAATGTGTTTGCAACGTTCTCTTAAATCGGCTTTGCACGTGCAAGTCATTGATATGATATTGCTTAAATCACCCAGAATCACCTCACCAATTATATAACGTGAATCACTTTAAAATGTTTAAAAAAGTTTGTAAAAAGGAGGCAGTAAACTTGACGGAATTTGTTATTTCCGAATTTTATAATGTGATTGGCATTAAAAATACGCTCACCTTCAACGAAATTTCCTTTCCGAGGTTTTGTGTCAGCGCAATCACATACTGTGTCAATAGTTATCATTTTACCGTAATTTAAAAACTTGGAAATTGCACGGTACACTATAGGAACTACGATAAATTTTCCCTAATCGGCGCCATGTTTTTAGGCTCCTCCTATTTGACGGATCCCAATAGGGGTTGATAGTTTTGTTATTTGAAGAATATACAGAGATCATACCAAAAAACGGTGCAAGCCCTAATGGAGTCGAAAGTTATACTCATCAAGTCGCTGCGCGGTAAGACAGAGCGCATAAAATATGACGCTTATGCACGGAACTCCTTTGTTTTTTTTTTGTGTTTGACGACTGTCAATATACCGAAAAATTTCATCGCGTAACGACTCTAGTATTTATGGTCCCATTCTCACAATTAAAATTAACCCAATTTTTATTTTCCTACCTCACCCATACGCTACCACTGTATAGTATTCTGTAAGGTCACCCCTCACGTTTCTCGCCCCGTCCTAACGATGATGCATACATCTAGACATTGACTAAATAACTGAATTAAATTCAACAACATAGGACTATATAAAAAGGTCCCTTATAACGGTATTAAATTAATAAAATCTGTGCTACTAGTTGTTAGTAAGCACTTTTAATAAAATATTCATGATCGTCAAACGGAAACAGAATAATTGTAATGTAAACAAAAAAAAAGGAAAAAGGTTTCCTGTCGGTTGAAACGAAACAATTATAGTTAATATCTGTCACAATTACATAATATTTGATAAATTGTTTCAATCAATTGACTCGTACCAGCGACAACTTATTTAAGTATTGTATGAGCTTCCCCTTCCCTGTCATTCATGCATAATAAAATGTTTCGTCCAAAGGGAATTTTATTTTCAGCCAAAATGTCCATTGAAAGGGTTTTGAGTCCGATGTTAATAATGTCAAAAATATTTGGTTTTGCTCCATTCTCGTTCTCTGAAAGTTCAAAAACAACAGAAATCTTTAGAATTATACAGAGTTCGTCCTTTGCTGCTGGAACAATTATACTTAATTGTATATTTCATCAAAGTTTCCCATCGGATCACATATTTCGATACACCTTATGGAGCAGGGTTTATGGGAACATGGTTATTGTTGCATTGTGCTACGTTTGTACATTTATTTTTAAAAATCAGGTAAAGCTATTTCATCAGGGCTTTTATTAAGTAAATGCTATTTAGAAGGATAATTAAAAGGCAAAAGTATATTTGCAACCAGTAATTTTTTAATAACTATTACTGTAATCAAATGTTCATAATTTTTACGGAAATATATGTTAGGTCCGAAGACCGAAAACGCTCAGTGGCCGGAAATAACGGCCACGTCGCGTTCTGGCTGCCTTCGAACGCACAGAACGCGTTTTGGCTGTTTTTAAACGCTTGCAATGCGTTCTGGTATCTGTTAAACAGCCGGAACGCGTTTTGTCAATTGTTGAACGCTCACAACGCGTTCTTAATGTTCGACTTGTATTATTTGCCGCTTTCTACCTGCGTACAATGAGATTTATATTGTACTTATAAAACAAATGAATTTCAATCCATTTTTCAGTTTTTAGGAAACAATTCAATTATTGACAACTATAATTGGATACCAAAGATGGGTTCGGTTTTTCTCGCCGAATCATTTCAACAATATTAAATTTCTTATAATTGTTTTTCAGTTCTAGGAAGAAAGTTACACTGAACACTTATATTGTCGAGCATATGATATACGAATTAATGAATGAAAAAGCGAAAAGATATTCATTAAACAAATGAATTTCGATTTATTTTATACACATTTAACTTATTGTGGAGTACAACGCAAACTTAAATTCATGCCTTTTTTACTTTATTAGAAATGATTTAATTTTTGACAACCACAATTAAATACAAACGAAAGGTTTTTTCGAACTTTCAAGTACTTTACATAGGTACATTACTTATTTTTACAAGAACTGTTTGAATGACATTTAGAATTACATAGTACATTTAACTTGCATTTTTGTGAGCGTTCAACAATTGACAAAACACGTTTAGGCTGTTTAACAGTTACCAGAACGCGTTGCAAGCGTTTAAAAACAGCCAAAACGGGTTCTGTGCGTTCGAAGGCAGCCAGAACGCGATGTGGCCGTTTTCTCCGGCCACTGAGCGTTTTAGGTCTTCGGGCTTAACATATACAATAGAACCCGCTTATAATGACATCGCAGGGAAATGACGAACACGTAATACTAAACGGGCGTCATACAAAGGATAGTCTTAGAAAACAAAAAACTTTCTATTTTGGATAGTCATTTAATTTAATAGAGAGAAAAACTAGAAATTGTATATATTTATTAACAGAAAAAGAAAAAGAAAGATGAATTGTAATATCAATATATACATAAGAAGGGTCAGAAAAATGAGCGAAAATGTTATTATTAATCATTTGGGTCACTCTAGCCGGATATGATTTCTTGAGAATTAGTCATAATAAACGATATGTCATTTTAAACGGAGTCGTTGTATCCAAACTTTTCTATAGAGAATTTAAAATGAAAACCAAACTTAACACTGCAGTTACTTCATATTAAGCGGTTGGTCAATATAGGCGGAGTCATAATAAACGAATTCCACTGTATTATCATCCAAATTTGGACAATACCTACCACCTACCTCTAAAAATTATCTATACCATTGATTAAATACAAAAATTAAAAAAGTATGATCACTACTAACGTCTTTTTACATTTTTTTTCAGGTTGTGTCTAGAGATTGCCATTCGTTAGTGTCGGCTCATTATCGGTTAGATTCGCACCCGAGGGTGTCATCTCTCCACGAAGTGTTGGTAGGTAGTCGTTACCTATACCTAGTGTTCCCTGAAGCTCACGGAGACCTGCACTCTTACGTCAGGTCCCGGAGGAGACTTCGGGAATCGGAGGCGAGAAAATTGTTCAGGCAAATCGCCGAAGCCGTTCAGGCCTGTCATCGGAATGGAATTGTTCTAAGGGATCTTAAGCTTCGGAAGTTTGTTTTTGCTGATGCTCAAAGGTAGGCAATTTTATTTTTTTTTTATTTCAAGAATATGCGCACGTAAATTTATTTATTATGTGTGAAAAAAGTCAAAAAGATGACTTAAAATTTGTGAAAAAAAATGCGACACTCATAATCTAATTTCTTATCCAGAGGTTATTAAATATTCGAAATTTTCGAACTGTGAGTCAGATAATATTGATAATTATCGTAATGATTGTTGATCACGGTAAATGTGAATAAGGCATATCTTATTGTTTTTGATATTTACATACCTGTGCCTGTAAATGTAAAACTATTGCAACAATATCCGGCAATCTATGTCGAAATAACGATAATAAAACCTTTGTACTTATTTTTCTTATTTCAACATTAACAACAAACAATAATCAAATAATACCGTTGAATGAACATACACGGTGTATATGTATGTATGTGCTTTCGCTTCTCGCTTAATTTAATTAATTAAAACCTTTTTAAGAAACATTAGTGAATAACAAAGTTAATTAGTTCTGTTTACGCATTACATTAATGTGGCTCGTAATTAGCAAAATTACAACCCACTTGGATATAAAAAAAGTTCACATTATAGTTATTGTTACTTTTATTTATTTAATTTTATGCCTACCTAGTAGATATTTAAAAGAACATATGCATGGTTGTTTTTTTACATGAAAATATTTATAATATGTAATGGAATGCACTTGCAAGAGACCGGATGATAAATAGCATTTTCTTCGAATAGGAAATTATTTGAAAATATGGAGCATTTTCTCTACGATAAATAGCATTTGAATTATTTCGCACTTTTATTGCACATCTCTCTAATTTTTAATGCTTTATTAACGGATGTAATATGGACGCTGTTGGTTAAATTACATATGTANTATTTCTCGATTCACTTCTGTAACGGTCAATTTATTTATACTCCTCTTGGCGATCGTCTCTTCCTTTAAATACTCTTTTGTTTACTTTCTTGAACCTTCTGGAACCATCCGGATTAGTTTATTTTTTTTTTTGAACTGTTTAACTGCTTTCCCAGAACGCAGGTACAACACACACATTTACAAATACGGCGCACATGAAGAAAGACGCCCGCGGTTAGTCGGCGAATCGATAAGCCGTCCACGCACACGTGTGCCCGATTGCACACAAACACACTCGTGCTCCCTACAATACCATAAACTACATATTGCTCGTTTAGCTTTTATTTTCGTTTTATTTGTTTATTTCATAGTATTATTACTAATTTGTTGTTGATAATAAAATTGGTTGGACCCCTTTGTCAAAGAGTAAAAAACAATGAAGTGGAATGCCTTGGATATGCGTACATCTCTCAAATTCATAAAGTTCAAGTTAAAGATCAAGTTGGATTTTACTCATTGCTAATATTTTTTTATTTAAATGAGTCTTAGCAAACAATATTTTAGAGAAAACGAAATATTCACACTACTGAACGAATTGCTTGTAATAAAGGATTTACATAATCAACTTACAAAAATCGCAAATACTGTCAACTATTGCTACTCCATTCAAATTTTGCTGTACATTATGAAAGCAATAATCAAAATTACAACGTTAGCGTTCTTTTTTGTACACTGCCTAATTATGGGGATTTGCGGGACTGGATTAAAGATAAATGTGGATTATATTTTCCTGGTTGTGTTTATGCTATTAGCAAACTTTTTAACTTTGTATCCGCTAATGTATGTAGCTTCCAGGACATCGCATGAGGTAAGTCGTTGTCGCAATTAGGACACGTGATAAGAAGGAATCCTGAGACGAATTGTCAAGTCCACATTTGATGTGTCCTTTTTATTTTAGGCTAATAAAACGAGAAAATTACTTTTTGAACTTATGCCGTATATTACACAGACTTCTTCAGCTAGATGCCCTTTTATGGAGAATTTTAAATTCGAAGTATGTCCGTACAATACAAAAAGATAAGAAATGTCTTTGTGTCAGTTTTTGTTCCGAAAATGTCAAAGTTCAGGATCACTATTTCTTTTATATTTTAAATACAATGGAAGTACATCGTATTCAACTAAGAGAATAAACTAATGTTCCGAAAACAACTAGATACCACTTTCCTTTCTCCAAAAGTTTATAAAATTATTATACAAAAAGATTTTGAGCACCCACAATCAGAAATCTAGAGGATATGCAGCTCCTAAAGGATAACCTAGTGAATGTGATGATTAAGTTGGAATAAATGAGATGATGATACTTTTCCAAGCTTTTTATAGTTTTTATCGCTTATTTTAGTTAAAAATATCACTTTATTCCAATCCATTTTCGGAACATTACAAACCATGTCTTGCAGATACCTGTCCTATGTCCTTTATTATNTTAACATCTAACGGTGTAAAATTAATAAAATGTTTGCTAAATTTAATAAAATATTCATCATCGTCAAACGAAAACAGAATAACTTTAATGCAAACAAGAAAAAGGAAAAATTCTTCCTGTCGAGTAAAACGGGACAGTTACAGATAATATCTGTCACAATTATAAAATATTTCATAAGTAAACCGTTCCCATTAATTGACACATATTCACAGCTTACGTATTGTATGAGCTTCCGTTTCCTCTGTTACCGTTTTTCTATAGAATTAAGCGCCCAAAGAAAGTTTCATTCTCATACAAAATGTCCATGAACGAATTACTTGTAATAAAGGATTTACATAATCAACTTACAAAAATCGCAAATACTGTCAACTATTGCTACTCCATTCAAATTTTGCTGTACATTATGAAAGCAATAATCAAAATTACAACGTTAGCGTTCTTTTTTGTACACTGCCTAATTATGGGGATTTGCGGGACTGGATTAAAGATAAATGTGGATTATATTTTCCTGGTTGTGTTTATGCTATTAGCAAACTTTTTAACTTTGTATCCGCTAATGTATGTAGCTTCCAGGACATCGCATGAGGTAAGTCGTTGTCGCAATTAGGACACGTGATAAGAAGGAATCCTGAGACGAATTGTCAAGTCCACATTTGATGTGTCCTTTTTATTTTAGGCTAATAAAACGAGAAAATTACTTTTTGAACTTATGCCGTATATTACACAGACTTCTTCAGCTAGATGCCCTTTTATGGAGAATTTTAAATTCGAAGTATGTCCGTACAATACAAAAAGATAAGAAATGTCTTTGTGTCAGTTTTTGTTCCGAAAATGTCAAAGTTCAGGATCACTATTTCTTTTATATTTTAAATACAATGGAAGTACATCGTATTCAACTAAGAGAATAAACTAATGTTCCGAAAACAACTAGATACCACTTAATTTTCTCCAAAAGGTTATAAAATTATTATACAAAAAGATTTTGAGCACCCACAATCAGAAATCTAGAGGATATGCAGCTCCTAAAGGATAACCTAGTGAATGTGATGATTAAAAATATGCCACAAGTAAACGCAGAAGCGGCTAATTAATGAGAGTAACTGAGAGATTGTACCCTTTCGAATTTTTAAACAAAATAAATCTAAAGGCAGCTCAGTGTGAAAGATAAAAATTAAACTTAGGTTTTTTCACATATTTAGAATGTATATAGAGTTAGAACGACGATACTCAAATGTATTCAGCATCTACAATCCTTATTAATTACTAAAGTTACCGAACCGTCCTCGTATTGAGCCGTGGGATACTTGTTGGGATGGGCAAAGATCAAATCGATGCTCATTCAGCCACTAACATTAGATTAAAATTAGGGAAATCTATACTTCGAATCCCTTCAATACTACATAATACCTACCGAATAATTAAGCAAATTTTTTATTTTACTCGCATTCTACATCGGCATATCAGCTATATTAATAATTCCAATTTCGTTACAACAAAGTCGTTTTTTTATTATACTTTCTAATGAGAAATTTAAACCATGATCAGAAGTTACTTTTCTCAAAGGAAATCCTGAAGGAAGTTGGAATAAATGAGATGATGATACTTTTCCAAGCTTTATATAGTTAAAAATATCACTTTATTCCAATCCATTTTCGGAACATTACAAACCATGTCTTGCAGATACCTGTCCTATGTCCTTTATTATTATTATAAATATTTGTTTTCAGGTACAAATATTTTCCTTAAAACTGTATCACCAGAACCTACAGTTCACAGTATGTAACCTATTTATTTTAAATGAGAAACTGATATTCGAAGTAGGTTGTCTGATATTTACAATTTGCAACAATAAGCTTAATAATTTTATCTACTTTTCAGATCATTGGAGCGATTGGTACATACATTATCGTTATATTGCAGTTTTATTTACTTTTCCAAAGTGATAACAAGACAGCTGATACTAGCATTCCAGTTGTACCTTCGCTTAGTTTCAATTCCACTACTGTATTTCCATAATTACTAAAAGTATTGTATGAATTTTAGCATATGCACGTAAGAAAAATGTTTAAATGGCCATGAAGACATTCTAATTTTACATGTACCTATTTCAAATGCATGGAATATTAGTTAAGTCGATGACGGTCGTGACGTATTACAGGCAGGACTTTACTCTCCTACAATGATCGAACCGATACGACAGACGGCTGCGGTGATCAAATCAAGAAAGAAATTTGACATACATATGTACTCTATCTGATCAGTATTCCGCAATATTTGAGGGGTAACATCTGGAGGCACTGTAGAATTCTCTCGTTGTACTACCACTACGTTATGAACATTGGGTACCCCGCTCAACAAGCCGTCAATGATTTTTTAGTTACCGCATTATCTTATCGGCTTTCGACGAAACACACATACCTATTCGTGACCTTCGCAAACAGCTGATACGTAGACAAGTCAATTATAGTTAATGATTAGTAATAATCTACACTCGTTAATGTTCGATTGGCAAAGTTGTGCAGAATTGTCTAACAAAAACCAATTCACATGCAAAATATGCAGACACGGTGGTCACATATGGACGGTGCAATGGGAAAACGCCGGCGATAGATATGATACCATTCTATCTGCAGTAGCAGTCCACGTGAACTTGATTGACAGCGGCAATTGTCACATGCGTCATGACAATAACACGAGATCGTCCAATTCCCGGAATTAAATCACGTGGCCGTCGAGTGAGAGAAACGATCTGTACACCTGCTAAGTTAATTAGTCCACGTGGAAGCACAACGCACTGATTCACGAAAAATTAGCCCACAATACAATGGAAATAGTCCACGTGGATTTAACTGACGAGTGTATTCCAGTATTACAATAATTTTAAACGGGATTGCTTCGGTAAAGTAAGGGAGTATATTCCAATGAAACTACACGTTGTGATACGCATTACTTTTTGTTACTGCCTTGTCGAAAGGGCGATTCTTAACATTTGACATAATCGGTTAAATATTCTTCCCACTAGTCTTGTTCGTCTGCTATTACGAAATAATTGTAAAGAATCAATCAATAATTGTAAACAATCAATCAATAATTGTAATAAATGCATTTAAACATTTCAACAATGTGTTTTAATTTTAAATAGCTAGATGTGATACTTTTTGACGACAAAATGATAAGTACCAGAAAGTATTTGTAAAGTAAGTTGTGAATTCCTAAATGATGGAGAGGTGACCTTGTAGAATATCAATAAACAATAAACGTTTACCGACCATGATCCAACCTAAAGCTCCAAGGGAAAACAACTAAATTATGGGGGGGGGGGGTAAACAATCATCCCCACAAAAAAGGAGAGAAATGGTTAGGCTATCGCCATACATACGGAATCAATCCCGGTTTATTTTTTTTCTTGTGGTGATTCCTACCTGATCCGGGAGTGACGCTCAATTAGAGCATATGGGCCGAAACCACCACTACCAGTTTATCCTAAGAGGTGATGAAGACCCCCTAGAATCCTACCAGACCTAGCGGCTAAACACAGCTCACTCATCGAGATGCTTTCTCATTCTTAACTACCGCTCCTGTGAGTCCAGCCTCAAGACTGCTGGACAGACAGGAAAATTCTCATCTTCCCGTAGTACTAGTATTCATCACTGGTCGGATGTTCAAGGCTTTATTCTTCCTTCCAGTTGGATAACCTATACTCCAACATTGGAAAACCACTTCGGGTATATGCGATCGCCACCTTCCACCTACCCTTGACACTCATGGCAAGTTAGGTTACGGAGGATGTTCTCTTATAATTGTATATGCAAAATTTTAACATCTAACGGTGTAAAATTAATAAAATGTTTGCTAAATTTAATAAAATATTCATCATCGTCAAACGAAAACAGAATAACTTTAATGCAAACAAGAAAAAGGAAAAATTCTTCCTGTCGAGTAAAACGGGACAGTTACAGATAATATCTGTCACAATCATAAAATATTTCATAAGTAAACCGTTCCCATTAATTGACACATATTCACAGCTTACGTATTGTATGAGCTTCCGTTTNAATTAACTGAACATTCAACATGGCCGAACTTGTCGGTGTAAGTGAGAGACATGAGTACCAACATAACGCCACAAAAAAATCAAAAATCGAGTATACGTAACTGGCGGAAATTCAAAATTCGCGATACTTTTTGAACAGACCTTTGTACATTGGCACTTAATCTCGTTGTCAGTCCATAAAAGCCCCCTCAGCCCCACCACATATGTTATATCTTCTCTTGCTCATAAATTGCTAATAGTTTTTTATTTAAATAATACCTAACAAGCAACAACATTTTAGAGAAAACGAAATATTCACACTACTGGACGAATTACTTGTGATAAAGGATTTACACAATCAACTTACAAAAATCGCGGAAAAAGTCAACTTTTGCTACTCCATTCAAATTTTACTCAACATTGTACAAGCAATAATTAAAATTACAACGTTAGCATTCTTTTTTGTTCACTGTCTACTGATGGAAGTTTGCGGGACTGGATTATTATTAAACCTGGATTATATTTTCCTGATTGTGTTTATGCTATTAGCAAACTTTTTAACATTGTATCCGCTAATGTATGTAGCTTCGAGGACATCGCATGAAGTAAGTCGCTTTATCGTTATTAAAACACGTAATGAGAAGGAATCATTAAACAAAAGTTTTTCGTAAACGGGTAGTTTCTTTAGTACAAATGCCAAAATTAAGTACCTAAGTATACATTGTCTATGTATTATTAAAAAGAAACAATATAAGATCATGGTCAACAATTAAAGAAAACTGCTATACATATTAGATTGCGGTTTCAATCTTATTTAATCTCTTCAGCACACCACAGGCAATGAACATATGAAATATTTGAACTAGTAACAGACATGGATGGATAGGGATGTACTGCCATATCATCATCATCATAAGGTCGTCGGTCCTAAGACTGGAAGAACACACATCTCCACTCTTTACTACCCTGAGCTAATCTTCGCATTTCCCTAAAACTAGAACAACCCACGCCCTTAACTATTTGCAAACAGTAATCTAATCTAGGTCTACCTCTATCCCTCCTAACTCCCGTTTCTGCCTCTAATATATCTCTGACTAGACCTTCATGCCTGAAAAGGTATCCTACCAACCTATCTCGCCTGGTTTTTATTGACTTCCACAGAGACCTCTGTTCTCCTATTATTTCTAATACCTCTTCATTTCTATCCATGGTATCCTTAATCCTTATCATTAGCCTATAAATACATTCAAAACTATTGTTAACAACACTGAAGGATCTGTCAGCTTCCAGTCGTTTTTCCAATAATCGCTATAAACAAGTCAATATAGTTAAATGCATACATTGTAGCTTCTACGTTACTTACTTGTCTTCAAATGAGTTGGATTTCTGTAAATAATGACATTAATTGTCAAAAAATGAAAAAAATGTCCGTTGAATACCTATTATTATTATTAAGTCGTTCTAAGCGGTATCACTATAAACGATTTTGACTGCGTAGTAATTCCTTATCACATTTGTCTGCAATGTTAAATACACCTATCCTACCAATGAAACATTTAAAAATCGCATAAAATTTGTTTTAGATAAAAGATACAATTCTTTTAATAAGTGCGTTTGACAAAAAATTGCGCGTATTGACACTCGAATATGAAAAAGTATGCAAAAAAGAATTTATGGTTATAACGACTGGAATTATTACTTTAGGAATTATTATTCTGATTGAAATGTACTTTTTCTCGAGCGGCAGAATAAGACAAGATGTTAATCCTGATGCTTGGTCGGAAATAGCATTGCTGATTATGTACAATTGTTCAAAACTTAATGTAATTCTAATAGTTCAAGCTGAATCATTGATTTATTGCATTTGGGACAGATTTTGCTTATTAAACGGTGTTTTAAAAACAACATTTACAAAATTCAAATGTCAAAAAAACCCAAACCGGCGGAGAGAAATTATGGTAATTGATGATGGTTTATTCTTCAAAAGGTAAGATTTCGAACAGTAACTTCTTAGTGCTTATTACTGATGAGCAAGTAGTCGTAAACTATACTTTTACTTAACATTTAGCTGATCTCTTCATATTACCCGTTAAAATTTTGCCGTCGTGCTGTTGATTATGAGCTTTTAACTTTTTACGCAACGTTCAAAAAAGTAAAAAGACTTCCGATTAAGTGGGTCGTTTGTAGATATACTATAGATCCTCCAAAATTCCATTGGGACAACTGCGAGCTTTGGTTGCCCCATCATAACCATAAACCCATGATTTGTAACCAGTTATGACCCTCTGGAGCAAATTTAAGTCATCGCGGACGGAGTCCAGTAGCTCCTTAGCAATGTTAATGTGATGCGGTTTTTGGTCGAAATTGAGCAATTTTGGTACGAATTTGAGCAATTTTGGTACGAATTTCGCGGCGACCCGAATCATTGGTAAAAATCGAATGGCAGGAGCTAATCGATATGTTTAGATCCTCAGCAATTTCTCTAACGGCGATTCAACGATTGGTCAATACTATTTTCTTCACTTCATCAATGTTTTCGTCTGTTGTTGACGTACTCGGGCGTCCGGCACGCTCTTCTTCGTTCACATCTTCTCGGCCGTCTGAGAACATTTTGTACCACCGATAAACGTTGCTTCGACCCAAGGTAGCTTCAACATATGCCACAGTTGACATTCACAATGCGTCCACGCACTTAATTTTACTTTTCACACAAAATTTGATACAGACTCTTTGATCCATTTTTTTGGAATAAATAAAAATCGAAGACCAACGAAAACACGTGCAAACAAAGCAGCTGGCAAAAATTAACTGAACATTCAACATGGCCGAACTTGTCGGTGTAAGTGAGAGACATGAGTACCAACATAACGACACAAAAAAATCGAAAATCGAGTATACGTAACTGCCGGAAATTCAAAATTCGCCATACTTTTTGAACAGACCTTTGTACATTGGCACTTAATCTCGTTGTCAGTCCATAAAAGCCCCGTCAGCCCCATCACATATATTATATCCTCCCTCCTTATAGTTTCTTTACATCTTACATAAATTGCTAATAGTTTTTTATTTAAATAATACCTAACAAGCAACAACATTTTAGAGAAAACGAAATATTCACACTACTGGACGAATTACTTGTGATAAAGGATTTACACAATCAACTTACAAAAATCGCGGAAAAAGTCAACTTTTGCTACTCCATTCAAATTTTACTCAACATTGTACAAGCAATAATTAAAATTACAACGTTAGCATTCTTTTTTGTTCACTGTCTACTGATGGAAGTTTGCGGGACTGGATTATTATTAAACCTGGATTATATTTTCCTGATTGTGTTTATGCTATTAGCAAACTTTTTAACATTGTATCCGCTAATGTATGTAGCTTCGAGGACATCGCATGAAGTAAGTCGCTTTATCGTTATTAAAACACGTAATGAGAAGGAATCATTAAACAAAAGTTTTTCGTAAACGGGTAGTTTCTTTAGTACAAATGCCAAAATTAAGTACCTAAGTATACATTATTTATGTATTATTAAAAAGAAATAATATAAGATCATGGTCAACAATTAACGAAACTAAGTACTAGATATAGATTGCGATTTCAATCTTATTCAATCTCTTCAGAACACTACAGGCGATGAACATATGAAATATTTCAACTAGTAGCAGACATTGATAGATAGGGATGTACTGCCATATCATCATCATCATAAGGTCGTCGGTCCTAAGACTGGATGGACACACACCTCCACTCTTTTCTATCCTGAGCTAATCTTCGCATTTCCCTAAAACTAGAACAACCCTTAACTATTTGCGAACAGTAATCTAATCTAGGTCTACCTCTACCCTTTCTAACTTCCGTTTTTGTCTCTAATATATCTCTGACTAGACCTTAATGCCTGAGAAGGTGTCCCACCGACCCATCCGGCCTATTTCTTATTGACATCCACACAGTCCTCTATTTTTTCTAATACCTCTTCATTTCTAACCTTCTCTATCCATAACTAAATGTTATAAAACTTGATCAAAAAGAACTCTTTCGATTTCACTATGTCTATGGCGTGGCGTGCTGATGGGACATAATAAGACCAAAATCACGATCCACCACCTCTGGCAGCTTCTATAAATTACTGACCAAGGACACATACTTACTGTTCTCGTGTTTATCACGTAAATAATGATAATAGCAGTTTCAGTTTGGCAAGTAGATATCTTTTCTCTTTTTTGGTAACTTTTCAAAAAAGCACAAATATTGAAAGTGTTAGGTCTACATTTGATGTGCCTTTTTTTTTTAGGCTAATAAGACGAGAAAACTACTTTTTGAGCTTATGCCGTATATTACACAAACTTCATCCGCTAAAGATCCTTATATGGAGAATTTTAAGTTCGAAGTATGTCCACGCAGTAAGAAGGATATATTTTTATCAGATTTTGTTCTGAAAATATCAAAATTGAAAACCACTATTTCTTTTACAATTTAATTACAACTGATGTAAACATCTAACTGTTGATTTGTTCCAAAAGTTTAGAAGTATGTCCATGAAATATGAGTAAACTTTTCTTTGTTATCCCTTCTAATGAAGAATTTAAGCATTAATTAGAAATTACCTTTCCCAAATGAAACCCTAAAGGAATTCGGAATGAATCAGTAGTTTTCCAAGCTTTATATAGCTTTTATTGAATAACTACTCCAGTTTTAATTAAGAATATTACATTGTTCCAATCCAGTCGTATACATTTTCGGAACACTACACAAAATAATATATCATATCATATTATAAATATTTATTTTTAGGTGCAAATGTTTTCCTTGAAAGTGTATCATCAGAACTTACAGTTCACAGTATGTAACCTGTTTATTTTGAATGAGAAATTAATATTCGATGTAGGTTGTTTGATATTTATACAATACGCACAACTAAACTTGATAATTTTTAGATCATTGGAGCGATTGCCACATACATTATCGTTATGTTGCAGTTTTATTTACTTTTCAAAAGTGATAATAAGAAAACTGATACTAGCATACAAGTTGCACCTTCGCTTTATTTCAATGCCACTACTATATCTCCATAATTACTTGAAGTGCTGTAATTCAGAGCCGGGCAAACTCGGCTCTTTTGCATCCCGAGTGCTCCTCAAGGTTAACCAAGTAGCTCCTCATTGATCCTGCGAGTGCGAGTGAGATGATTCTTTCCTTTTCTTATCCCTTCCATTTCGTAGGTGAGTCCCCTCTTCCATAGCCAAACCCAATAGTTTTGCGAACGTAGTAACGAAAATTTTCGTAGGTATTATTTAAGTTGCGAGAGTGGCTTCGCTCGTCTACGGGATGAAGGGGCTTGATATGGGAGTGGAAGGGAGAAGAAAAAGACAAAACAAAATTATTCATTACTGCTTACTCTCTCGTACTCATTGAAGGGTATGGAGTGACTCAAACTAACCTCATGTAGCGGCTCCTGCGAAGTTAAAGTTTGCCCGGCTCTGCTGTAATTGAACGTGTGCATTTACGCAAATAAAATATCTAACCGACCGTAGATAAAGAGACTCTGTTACCCTTATTTCATATGGATGGAATATTGTAGGATCGATGGGACTATGACGCATTACAGACGGGTATTTTACTCCCCTACAGCAGGACATGCAATTACAAGCATTTTCGACGAGTGTTTTCCAACATTCCAAAATGATAAATGGGTGTCGTACGTTAGTAGTTTACTTCGGAAATATAGTGGAGTGTATATCTGCTCTCCTTGAGGGAGAAATGAATCTCAACATTTTATATGATCGGTTAAATATTTACCCTAACGATACTTATTGGTAAAGTAGTCAAATTTCATTATAATTACAGTAACTATATTTCAACAATTTTATAAAACGTTGTAAAGTTTAGACTTCTTCAAATTTAACATCTCAGAATTCTGGGAGACATGATTTGAGTCCCCTTGATGTTAGTTCTAGTCAAAGACCATGAAACAGAGAAAAACGGCGAAAACAAGATTAGAAAAAAGGAAGACTTGAAGCAGATAAAGATAATGTTACCATAGTTTTATGAAGATTCGAAAAACTTTGGCGGTTGTTGTAGAACAAACAAAATAGCTCAAAACCCCAACGCCAAAACACGACATTGTAGTTGTCCGAAGCACTTTTCGGTAACAAGGTTACCTTATTCAGGGAGTGAAAAGACAACTACAGTGGCGTGTTTTGGCGTTGGGGTTTTGAGCTATTTTGTTTGTTCTATTGTCATAGTTATCTCGCATTTCAACTGCATTGAAAATTTAATTATTTCCTTTTGTGTATGCAAAACATGGCATCGACAACACTATTCACTTCATCAGTGTTGTCGTGTCCTGCCGTGACCTTATGATCTTTCGCATTCAAGCCAAACATTTGGATAGTTTGTATAGCTAGTTTACAGACTAACCAATTTACAGTTATAACTCCGACTACTGCATATCCGTATTGTTTAAAATATATACCACTTAATATAGTAATTAGTGCAGGAAAAAAATCAATAGTTAGACAGAGTGATTCTTTATAAATTTCTCATTAAATTCCAACGTCTTATTAAAATTATTTCCTGTTGGTGCACCTTTAGCTTCAAATTGCAGACGTCTCTTTGACAAGGCATTTACCTATACGTTCTATGCTTGATTTAAAATGTAAGCAAACTGTACAATTTTATTTAATGATCGTTATTGATTAAATAAATATTGTGTAGATATATGAAAGCGTTTCTTTAAATAATTGAATATCCTTTCAAATCATTATTATTTATAAGAGGTCACCACAATTTATTACCAACGGTTTGAAAAATTACAGTGACTTTCAAAGCTCTTAAACAAGTAAACATTCGATATTATTAGGGACAAAACAGTTGTCCTTAATCACCTGAAGTAATGGCTGTTACTTTTAACGTATTAAAGGCATTCATGTATTGTTTCTCATGTTCTACATGGACATTTATATTTTACTCTTATTTATTAAAATTACGTAATAAAAAAAGCTTTAATCAAGCTTTATCCATACTGTCAACAATTTGACGTAATCCAACTATTACTACTAGTCAAACTGTGAAATAAAACAGGGTCAAAAAAAAATCAGAAGAGATCAAAAACCGAATTTTTCTTGATTTATATACATATACATATTTAGCAATACTTTCGTTCATTTTGCTTGAACGAATTACATAAAATAAATCTCATCAAAACCTTGAATTATTTTTCTGTTCAAAAGATTCAAAAATTTTGATTTGCCTGTTCTTCCAGAGATTAAACTATCTTAGAATTAACTTAAAGTTTTGATCTTTGTACCGTATTGTTCGCATTCACGAAAGTTCAAATTTGGCATTTGATGATGGTACGCAGAGAGTCCCTGTGGACAGCAAGTCCTTCTCAACGAAGAGAAATTAGAACTTAATTAAGTAATAGAAATTATGCTCCAATAGGAACTGGCTTAATTAAAGAACAAATAAAATATACTAAAAGCCTTAAATTTATTATTCTGGAACTTTAATTACCTGCCAATATTATGAAAACCAAATTTTATTAATCACACCAAAAAATGTAGATAGTTTACCGAATTTTGAAGGGAGCTATGAATGAAAACCCTCGCCTGGACTTATCAGTGGGGTTGGTGATGTACTCTCTGCTTTACAATTACTTACTAGGATGTATTGTGCGAATAAAGTGTTTCACTACAGTACTTCCCACCCATTTATAACAAGGACGTAAGGAGAAGTAACGTTATGAGATGTCGAGATTTGTGCTGAAAGCGAGAAGAGTTATGAAGAACTGAACCGATATAACGGTTTATTTGTAAGATGTTCAAATCCTTCACGCTGTTATTGTGTGTGCGTGAAATTGTTAAAAAACATCTTATTTGAGTCGTTATTATTTAGAGAAGAAGTTCGTCGCTTGTCACCTCCTAATGGAGATGCGGGAATGAGGGGTTTCCAGCAGCAAGCTAGGTCTTTGAGAAAGGATACGGTGCAGCAATGATCAGGAGCTGTAGTCAAATTTTTGGCGTCCTGTTAGCTACCTGAGGCTGCAAAGGATTAAGTTTGTGTGTTCATATCACATTTGGATAATCCCTTTAGCAAATGGAGAAGAACATTAAGAAAGAGAGTGATCAGCTGTGCGTGTTCTTTCCAAAGAACATGCCTTGACTCGTTAGTACGGCTGGTTACGTACCCTCTGACTTAGACACTTTTCGCTACCTGTGGGGAAAATGGTTATAAAGGCTTTCGTTGTCTAGCAGACGTTCCCAGAGCTAGGAGGTAAGGTAAAAGACCAAGTTATTGACACTGGCCCAGTTTCTGACAATTTTAGGTTTATGTTGAATTAAAAAAAAAAAGATCTTAAGTGGGTTAATAAATTTTTTAAACAATAAAATAAATGTATTCTGTACCTAATTAATGACAAGCATAATAATAAAAAATAAGGAAACTTAATAAAAAACTCTTTAAGTGTGGAGTGACTGCGGAAGCCATTTTTTAGTTATCGTCTAAGCAAATTGCGGAAGTGCGATCGACGATTCAATCAGTGAAATAATCATTATATAAGTATAAAAATA
>NW_020439055.1:2434-9444 GCF_000699045.2 Agrilus planipennis | reverse complement strand
TGAGTTTTTCTAGAAACTTTGAACTTGTTTATAGTATAAAAATTATTTATTCTAAATAAATATTATTTTAGTTATCGTAATATAATCTCAGCTGTCACTCTCAGCTGTCACTCTTAGAGGGTCAGAAACTGGGCCTTTTACCTCGCATATGCACACAATTCTTGTTTAATAAAGATTATTGTATATGTACCTAGTTTTGTGACTTCTAAATGTAAAACACTACAAAAATTGGCGGTTACGTAACTGTAAAGCAAACAGTCGTTAGGATATTCTTCTTAATTGAGGAAGACCATTAGCATGAAAAAAGTGATTTACTCTATTTTTAAATTACAATCAGTCGACCAAAGTAAACTCTAAATGAAAACAGTTTCACGTTGATTTTAACAAAAATTAGTGTCTAGTAAGGTAAAGGCAAGCAAAACACTTGTAAGGTAGAATGATGGAAACGTTTGAAAAAAACGTACGTCCGTTATCGATATTTACAAAATTATACGGTTTTGCCGCTTTTTCAGAAAAAAGGCAGACGAAAAAAGCAACTTTTTGTCAATTCTTACTCGCCTTATTATTCCTTATTATTTTGATGTGGATATTTACTAGTCACATACAGTATATCATGGAAAGAGATCAAGATTTGAGTATAATAATATTTGTTACTGATATATTTTTAATTTATGTACTAATAGGGTCTATAATTACATGCTATTTAGTTGGATTTGTATTTCAAAACGAGGTAAGTTAAAAACATACGTATTACTTCCTTAAAAATTCTAATATTGGGGAAAAAATAATTTTTTCCTGTTGCTAAAGAGTCAAGGGTATTTGATGGTCCAGATTTTCGACCAAATTATTACTGTAATAATATACTGAATTTGGTCAAAATACCTTTTACCATTCGATTAGTTATAAAATAAAAATTACGTCTTCTTTTAATAACATCCGTTTTTTTATCATTTAAAAGCCTACCACAATCCATTCCTACTATAAAGTTCATGAAGGTTTTTTACAGTGAAAAGTTAAAAGTGTTGGTTTCTAAGGTGATAACTGTTCATACAAAATACTACAGTATATATTGCAATATGTAATAAACACTCAACTGCCACGCTAACTATTAAATCAAAACACTTCGTTCGCATTGTCTTTTCCTAATTTTTCCGATTCTAAACATATCGTCAAAAGCGAAAGTTGCAAAAGTTCGTCATTTTGTGGAACCAACATTTTGTGCAATACTCCTAAATACAATTGGGACAAAATAGTACCATCATTAATGATTTATCTAGTGTTAGGTACTACTGACTGCGACTACTCAAAATTATAGCGATTCTACTAAATACAGGGTAGCTCTGAAAAAAATGGCAATCATTCGAGGGTGTTAATTAGACACAATAGGAAAGCTCATGGTGAATACAGCATCGTGATTGAGGGTCAAAAAAATTTGTACATCTTACAGTTTTTCTTGATCTTTGTACCACATTTATGACGATTTTCCGATAAATAAATCTTCGCCGGAGATATCGAGGGCCGTACAATTCAATCGTTGACATTGTTCTGCCTTATTAAACGCCATTGTGGCAACTACTGTTCTATGACAGTGACACACTGACCTACTATCAATCACCTCGCCTACTGCAGGTTGACTGTAACAGAAACATTATTAATCACCCGTAATCTTATCTAACAATTAACAAATAATGCGTGAGCACTAAATTACAAAAGAAATACGACACGGATGCTGCTTATTACCAGCTGATTGAATGAGGCACTGAAATGTCATATTTTCCTGGATGAGCTACTAGACTTGCCTCTACTTTCAAATTCGAAAACAGTGAGCTTTTAGACCACCAAACAGCTTGCTATTTATTTCAGAAACACGCTATATATTAAAATAGACAAACTAATAGCTAAATCGGTTATCATCTCTCCCTGACATTACATCTAATAATATTTTTTACTTCTCTTAAAGCGAACTTTTTGATGTAATGTAATTAAGTTCATGTATTAAATTCCTTGATCTGTTGTAGGTAAGAAACATAATTATTTCAATCATAGAAGTTGACAAAGCACTAATACAACAAGGAGATGTCGATTTTGAAAAAGAATACCGCAAGGAAAAGTATTTTGTTTATGAAACTTTAATAATCATTATTGTAAGCACATCTTTAACAACAACGTTGGATTATTTGGCTTACAATGAATCTGATTTTGGCGAAACTGTGTTGTATACCTCGTTCACAGTAACTTCTATAATAACTTCACAGTTTATTTTTCTTGTATTCATCTTACAACGAAGGTTTACCATGTTGAATAACATTATTAAAGAAAAACCGAAGGAAGTCCTTACAGTCAGTAATTGTTTTACTGTATCCAGGTAAGTGTACTTAGTTACTAAGTACTAATTACTATCCAGGAAGAAGGAAGCGTAACCTTTTTAGGGTTCCGCAGGCAACTACGTATGCACTATAAGGAATTTTGTTTGAATTTTAGAAATACTTTAAACATTAAAAAAATTAGCCAAAATTACCTGCCGGATGTCAAAAAATGTGCCCATCCCACCTTTACTTATTAGGTAACCAATATGATAAAAATGTTATTCTTATTTTAAGGAAAAGCCAACAAGAAGTATCAAAGGCATTTCTTGAAAAAGTGTTATTTGTGAAAAAGTACCACGGCGTTCTAATAGACATTGCCAAAAAAATAAATAAATGCTACACAATTCAAAATTTGGCTATCATTTTAAGGACAATGACTCAATTAACTGTGCAGATTTTCATGTTGAGCAATTACATATTAACTGACGATAAAGTGTTCCCAGGCAGTCGGCTGAACTACTATTTCAGCTGCACCATACACTTAATTTTAACCATGATGGTGGAACTTTATATATTAGCTACATTTTCAAGTCGCGCTACACACGAGGTGACTAGATTTACATTATTAATCTTTGACGACCATAGAGAATAATACAGAGTACAGAATAGGCAAATCTTTGTTTATTGGCGCTTCTAATTGATCAAAACCGTTGATTGTAAACTGGTCTAATTAAAAAAACGATACTGTACCTCTGTTTTCCATTTATTTATTTTTTACTATATAGCTTTTCCCGGCGGCTTTGCTCGTAGAAATTATTATTGCTTCTCCATACTTCTTTTAATTTTATGTAACGTCGCCATCTTAGATTTCAAATACAAACGTAGCAACAACATTTCATCCTTAATGGTTGATTTTTCAAAATTGCCGAAACACTTATTTGCAATGAGCAACCTTCGAGTAAATCCGAGTACAAATAAAATATACCCCATGGAAACGTTGCAACCACTTTTCATTTCAATGATAATATCAAACAGCATATATACCAAGTTTCAAGTAAATTCAACCACAAATAAAGTATGTCGCAAACAAAAATTGCAACACCTTTTCACCCCCCACCCCTTTCGAGGTTGAATTTTTTAAAATTTCAAGATAGGTCTTTCACAAATTAAATGAGAGACCATTAAGGCCAAGTTTCAAGTTAATTTGAAGNCCCCTTTGGAGGTTGAATTTTTTAAAATTTCGAGATAGGTCTTTTAGAAATTAAATGAGAGACCATTAAGATCAAGTTTCATGTAAATCTGACTACAAATAATATATGTTCCATTTAAACATTGCAAGTCCTCTTCACCACTCGTCCCCCCCAAACAGAGATTGAATTTTTTAACCAGTTTCAAGTAAAACGGACCAAAAACAAACATGCAATCTTTGCAAATCCCTCTCAGCTTCCTAAAGAGGTAGAATTTTGTAAAATGTTGAAATAGATATGTATGTCACTAATTTTATATGAAAAAGCAGTAAAGCCAAGTTTCAGATAAATCTGATTATAAACAAAACACCATACCCAACACCATAAACAACATTACGTTTAGCTGTCAGTTGCGTTTTGTCATTCCATATCAGTTGCGTTTTCTTATACGTCGTCTTTTTCCTATATCCGTCTCCCGGTTCTAAGCTACCTCCCCACCAATTTTCAGCCAAATCAGTTTAGCCGTTATTGAGTTTTAAGTAGTGTAACTAAAATGACTTTACATGTATATAGATCAGTATTATGTAGTTAAATTCGGTAACATGCTTTCTTTTTATATAAGGCATCGAGGATTGGAAAAACTCTTTCCAGTAGAATTGGCATTCAATTTCCATACGGGGAGGAGTACCTCGATACTGTTAAATTTTCAGTAAGTGGAAAATTTTGCTATTTAATTTATTATAAGTACTTATATACATTTTAAAATATTCTGTTATAGATTCAAGCCTTTTCGCTAAAGCTTCTACGAAAAGAAGAGGCGTTATTTTCTGCTTGTTTCTTGTTCAACATTGATGATAATTTAATGATAGGAGTGAGTAAATAAGATTACTAACTCCGATAGAAAAGTCGACCGGGTCGCGCATTTACTAAATACATACCGGATAACCGGGTAACCGATAAAACCACTACGGTTAATAGTTCATGTCTTCGTTCTGGCGGACTCACCATTAAAAGCTACCCTTATCAATGTCCCAACGCAATCATTAAGTCCCGTTCAAAAAGTCGTTTAAACACTAAACCAAAGAAATTTTAATTCTTAGTTGGTAAATTACCTTTCCCAAATGAAACCCTAAAGGAATTCGGAATGAATCAGTAGTTTTCCAAGCTTTATATAGCTTTTATTGAATAACTACTCCAGTTATGAGCTTTTAACTTTTTACGCAACGTTCAAAAAAGTAAAAAGACTTCCGATTAAGTGGGTCGTCTGTAGATATAGATCCTCCAAAATTCCTTTGGGATAACTGCGAGCTTTGGTTGCCACATCATAACCATAAACCCATGATTTGTAACCAGTTATGACTCTCTGGAGCAAATTTGAGTCATCGCGGACGGAGTCCAGTAGCTCCTTAGCAATGTTAATGTGAAGCTGTTTGGTCGAAATTGAGCAATTTTGGTACGAATGGCAGGAGCTAATCGATATGTTTAGATCCTCAGCAACTTCTCTAACGGCGATTCGACGATTGGTCAATACTAGTTTCTTCACTTCATCAATGTTTTCATCTGTTGTTGACGTACTCGGGCATCCGGCACGCTCTTCGTCGTTCACCATCTTCTTGACCGTCTGAGAACATTTGTATCACCGATAGATTTTGCTTTGGTCCAGGGTAGCATCAACATATGCCACAGTCAACATTCACAATGCGTCCACGCACTTAATTCAACTTTTCACACAAAATTTGATATAGAATCTTTGATCCATTACTTGGCATAGGCAAAAATCGAAGACGACCCAAAACACGTGCAAGCAAAGCAGCTGGCAAAAATTAACTGAACATTCAACATGGCCGAACTTGTCGGTGTAAGTGAGAGACATGAGTACCAACATAACGCCACAAAAAAATCAAAAATCGAGTATACGTAACTGGCGGAAATTCAAAATTCGCGATACTTTTTGAACAGACCTTTGTACATTGGCACTTAATCTCGTTGTCAGTCCATAAAAGCCCCGTCAGCCCCATCACATATATTATATCCTCCCTCCTTATAGTTTCTTTACATCTTACATAAATTGCTAATAGTTTTTTATTTAAATAATACCTAACAAGCAACAACATTTTAGAGAAAACGAAATATTCACACTACTGGACGAATTACTTGTGATAAAGGATTTACACAATGCTGTTCGTGAGCTTGTTGAGGATGTCAAGTAATTGTAAGAAAAATGAAGATAATTGTACCTACTTGTTTTGTCCTTCTTTATTACTTTCTTCGAAAATTACAGCGAGGTATACTACAAAAGCTACCTGATTGTTTAGTTTACGTTTTAAATAATCTTACAAATGGACGAACATAAAATGAAATAATTACCATAAAGAATGATAATAATTATTTTATGATACTGCTTAGTTTTGGTTTTTCTATAAGCTCTCTGATGAGTTTCCCCGGATACACTCCACAATATAAAAACCTTTTCTAGTAAGTCATCATCAACAGTCCTAAGACTGACTGGACACGCACCTCCACTCTTTCCTATCCTGAGCTAATCTTCGCATTTGCTCAAAACTAGAACATCCCATATCCCTAACTATTTGCGAACAGTAATGTAATCTAGGTCTACCTCTACCCCTCTTAACTTCCACTTCAACCTCTAATATGTCTCTGACTAGACCTTCATGCCTGAAAAGGTGTCCTACCAACCTATCTCGCCTGTTTCTTATTGACTCCCACAGAGACCTCTGTTCTCCTATTCTTTCTAATACCTCTTCATTTCTAACCCTTTCTATCCATGATATCCTCATCATTCGCCTGTAACACCACATTTCGAACGCTTCTAACCTTTTGTTTCCGCAGCACCCACCATCCATGTTTCGCACGCGTACAGTATCGCTCTCCAGTAGTACCTTCATTTTAATATTAGATACAAATTATGTTCGAAAGCAGAAAAGAAATCGATCAATTGGTGAATGATGTATTAAAACATGTCAGCTGTTTTAAGATAACGAAAATCGAAAAAAATTCTGAACTGAAATATATCAAAACAAAATTGTTTACTATAATTAAGCGATCACAGTTCTAAATACATTCAAAACTATTGTTAACAACACTGAAGGATCTGTCAGCTTCCAGTCGTTTTTCCGATGATCGCTGTAACCAAGTGAATATAGTTAAATGCATATATAGCTTCTACATTACTTACTTGTCTTCAAATGAGTTGGATTTCTGTAAATAATGATATTAAATGTCAAAAAATTAAAAAAATGTCCGTTGAATACCTATTATTATTATTAAGTCGTTCTAAGCGGTATCACTATAAACGATTTTGACTGCGTAGTAATTCCTTATCACATTTGTCTGCAATGTTAAATACACCTATCCTACCAATGAAACATTTAAAAATCGCATAAAATTTGTTTTAGATAAAAGATACAATTCTTTTAATAAGTGCGTTTGACAAAAAATTGCGCGTATTGACACTCGAATATGAAAAAGTATGCAAAAAAGAATTTATGGTTATAAC
>NW_020439055.1:0-1641 GCF_000699045.2 Agrilus planipennis | reverse complement strand
TTTGGTTAGTTATTTAATAGAGAGAAAAACTAGAAATTGTATATATTTATTAACAGAAAAAGAAAAAGAAAGATGAATTGTAATATCAATATATACATAAGAAGGGTCAGAAAAATGAGCGAAAATATTATTATTAATCATCTGGGTCACTATAGCCGGATGATTTCTTGAAAATCAGTCATAATAACCGATATGTCATTTTAAACGGAGTCATTATATCCAAACTTTCCTATAGAGAATTTAACATGAAAGCCAAACTTAACACTGCAATTACCTCGTATTAAGCGGCTGGAGTGATAATAAACGAATTCCACTGTACGTATATTCAAAAATATTCACAATAGCTGCGAAGAAACTGTCAGTTTCTGGTTGCTACAGCCGATGGTAAAAAAACGAATTCATATATGCCAGGTTAGATTATCAAATTCTGGGACAAAATGCTAATTGGACTTCAGTCATAACTGCCATTATACTCAGTAGGTTGTTCTACGCAGTATCGTCATAAACGACTTTGATTATATAGTAAACCTTCAGTAAAAGTACTCATATTTGAGGAACTTAATGTTTTTAAAAAACTGTGAAACTGTATAATAAAACAATTTGTGAAAATCTCACTATTGTCTATTTTTAGTTTCATATTGAATATAGATGCCATTTTTATCGGCATAAGGTTTGTTTCAGATAAAGAATGCGATTCTTCTGATTTCTGCATTTGACGAAAAACTGTGCGTTTTAACAGACCAATATGAAAAAGTATGCAAAAAAGAATTTATGGTTATAACGATTGGCATTATTATGTTAGGAATTACAATTCTGATTGAATTATACTTTTTCTCAAGTAGCAGAATAAGACAAGATGTTGATCCTGACGTTTGGTCAGAAATGGCACTGCTGATTACGTACAATTGTTCAAAAATCGGTGTAATTCTGATAGTTCAAGCTCAATCGTTGATTTACTGCATTTGGGACAGGTATCGCTTATTAAATTCTGTTTTAAAAAACACATTTGTAAGCTTCAGATGTCGAAGAAACCGAAGTCGTCAGAGAGAAATTACGGTAATTGATGATAATTTCTTCTACAAAAGGTAGGATATCTTAATCCTTTTTAGTGATGAATACAACACTGTAATGTTCGTGGGTTTAACAAAATTTATTTCTAAGGCTGATAACGACAAAACAATTTATTTACGCTAATTATTAACTAACTATTCACTGCGCTATTTATTTCACTGCTATCACTGTCAATTTATTTCTGGATTCACTTCTGCAACGGTCAATGTATTTCTACTTCGATCGTCTCTTCCTTTAACTACTCTTTCGTTTACTTTCGGGAACCTTCTGGAAACATCTGGATAGTTTATTTTTTTCTTTGAACTGTTTAACTGCTTTCCCAAAACGCAGGTTAGTCGGCGAATCGATAAGCCGTCCACGCACACGTGTGCCCGATTGCACAAAAACACACTCGTGCTCCCTACAATACCATAAACTACTTATTGCTCGTTTAGCTTTTATTTTCGTTTTATTTATTTATTTCATAGTATTATTGCTAATTTGTTGTTGATAATAAAATTGGTAGGACCCCTTTGTCAAAGAGTAAAAAACAATGAAGTGGAATGCCTTGGATATGCGTACATCTCTCAA
>NW_020439054.1:577173-577833 GCF_000699045.2 Agrilus planipennis | reverse complement strand
CATATTATTGCATGCTAACATGCACTCCAACAGAGTAATACATGCTTACATTTAAATGCATGCAGCGCAAATATTCCTATAATTAATTTGTTGAATAACTTGAACTCCAACCAATACTGATTTGTTATTTTCTTATTGATTAAACTTAAATTAACTAAAGTTGAACAAAATAATTCGAAGTGGTCTGTAATCTGTCGAAACTGCCAGACGCGGATTTTTTTTCCTTAACTATAAACATAACTTAACCGTAGCGAATACGTTATTCAACCATCACGCTAGGAGGCGCTATACGTGGAAGATGCCAGGTGATTTAGGGAGATATCAGTTAGATTACATACTTGTCAGGCAAAGATTTAAAAATCAAGTGAAGGACTGTAGGAGTTATCCAGGAGCAGATATAGATAGCGATCATAATTTAGTAGTTATGAAGACCAATCTTAAATTCAAAATTCTGAAAAAGAGGGCAGGTAGGAGACGTCTCGACTTAGAAAAGCTAAAATGTAACGAAGCGCGTGATAGGCTAGGTAAAATGACAGACGAAATACTAATGGCGGCTGGAGAAACGAATGACGGGGACATAGAGACAGAATGGAACTGCATTAAAACGTGTCTAAAGTCAGCAGCTACAGAGGTACTAGGTCTTAAACAAAACGAAAGTAG
>NW_020439054.1:568615-574347 GCF_000699045.2 Agrilus planipennis | reverse complement strand
CTAACCTAACCTAACCTAACCTAACCAAACCTAACCAGGTCAAACTTGCGCCATGCCACCTTTTCGTGCTTTCCCTTCCTTAATAAAAAAACAGCAATAACAAACTCATAACATAAGCCAACACAAACGAAAAACTTACTTTTGTTTTTTTTTTTCATAAATTAGTTGTTTAGAGCAATAACATTGTCACATTAAAATAAATAATTCTGAGTTAGTAACGTTATATGTTCATAATTATCTCTAATTAACCAAAAAGAGTTTAGATGCAATGTGTACAGTGTGATGAAGAGAGTGCACAGTGTTGGATGGCTATTATGTACACAAAACGGAATAAAAGTAACTTATTTTGTAATACTAATGCTTCAATAACATTTAACTTTGAGATAAATAAATTAAGAATGCACAGGGGCTACAAAAACCGTCTGGCTATTATAAGAAGACTGTTCGATTTATATTTATTAAATGCAAAATTTAAATCAAAAGTCTTCAAACTGAAGAAGGCTACTACATTTTGGAGAAGCTGTAATATGTTTCCTTGCCTCTAGGTAAATAAAAAAAATAATGCTGAAATACAGGATGCCCATACCCATTTCATTTTTACCTACTAAAATTCTCTGTAGGCATATGTCAAGTAGAAAAACATTAACCTACCTTGTCTTTTACTTTAACAAACATTCTGTCAGATATGTGCACCGTGCACATAATTAAAATGAAAAAAATAATAAAACGAACGTAAAAACACCCTGCATACATTCTGAACATTTCACGTCTACTATATGTATGGAAAATGGGAAAATACTAGAAAGTTGTTTTAAAAAACGTTAAATATTTGTTACAAACGTAATAAGTTATAATTAACGTTAGTTTTGATTAATAGTGTACATCAGTAACCTAAATATACTTTGTACATCAATTGTAATATCAGAAACAAAATTAACTGCAGATACCTACATGTAATTTATGTTGGAAAAATTTTGTGATTAAAATTTCAAATTGAATTTACAACGAGCAGGCTATGGTAGTAGTAACAATAGTAACAATATATGTGTACGCAGTAAATGTTCAACATATTTTTTTCACCAATTGCAGTTGCCAGGCAAGAGTAGAATATTTTCAAAAACTTTTTTTGGTTTGATTAACAATAAGTACATAAAATTTTTACTCTGCAAATACCTACCGTTTATTAGCGAATATATATTTTAATTTTTATTTTCAACTTTTGTAACAACATAGCAGTTTAAGTAAATATTTCAAATATCATCTGTCTTTCAAGTCTTACATCTTCCAGTACGTACCAAACCCACTAGGTGGCATCAGAAATGCTAAAGACGTATGTTAGTCATTTAAAAGTTAAAACCATAACCTCCCCCTCCTCTACCGTCGTTCCGCCTGTTATCAGGTGGATAAGGCGGAGACGAAAACCTGTTATAAGGTGTTTGCGGTAAGGGAGGCGGTGCTGCGTACGTGTTATAGTTGTGCGGCACAGGAGGAGGAGCAGCGTAACTAGGATAATTGTGTTGAGGAAGGGGTGGAGCAGGTGCGTAGTTACTGTACCCAGGCTGGGGCATGACACGAGGTACTCCGGGAAGTGGCGGAGCTGAGTAGTTACTGCTATAGTGACTGTAATTACTGCCGCCATAGTTATTACCTCCGTAATTGCTACCTCCGTAATTACTTCCGCCGTAATTACTACCTCCGTAACTGCTTCCCCCGTAATTGCTACCCCCATAATTGCTACCTCCGTAATTACTACCCCCATAATTGCTACCGCCATAAGTACTACCACCGTAGCCGCTCGAACCGTCATGAGAATGAGAATCATTGTAACCGTACTCCATGTTGTTTTTGTGCTCGGAAAAGACCCTGAGCAAGAACTCGCCCTCCTCGTCGGGATCAAAGGTCGAAGGCACTATACAGTAGGTACCAGGTGGAAGCTTAAAACGACAGCTGACTTCTCTCAAGTTTATAAAGGACGGCGATCTCGCCACCGATGCGTTGTATTTGAAAAAGTTTAAGTCTAGAGGTTTAGGCACTCTGTCCGGATAAGGCAACTGAAATTAAAGAAATAATAATATCAGTGAGTTGATATTAAAAAAAAAATAACTAAAAACTAAAGCCACATTCTGCTATGTACTACTATCAGTCCCACTGATTATTATTACTAACTGGTGGTAGAGTGCACGGTAATCAATTAATAAAATTTACTGTGATAATTTATAGTACCACTAACCAATATTACTGATAAAACACACGATATGACTATTGTGTATATAATGGAAATCAATAGTATATGTTGACACAAACATACTAAACGATTCGTTCAACACTAGAGTCATCCAAGACCAAACAAGTACTAGTAGGTAGACAAGCCTCACCACCCAGTTTGTTTAGCAACTTATAGGTTTAAAACGAATAATTTTTAAAAAAAATCAGTATACGTAAATATCCACTCAATATAATAATAAGAAATCAGAGCCAAAACAGGAGCAAAAAGATTTATAACAGTAAAAAGATTTATTAAAATAAACTTGGATTTCTTATTATTGTCATAAACTAAGAGGAAGAAATGGAACATTATCCACTCAGGATTTTTTTATTTTTATGACCATACACATCCGTCGGTCCTATTGAACACTTACATAGTATACGGCAAATCCAACGGTTAACAAATCCACTCCCATAACTCGTTTTGATCTCATATTCTTCTGCATTAAGGCGATAATTACGGTACACTTAGATTCGTCATCCCCTTCGTCCACTTCAGTAAGAGTGATGCGGTACTGCGGATTATGCCAAAATGTCTCTGAAAGTAACATTTATGTGTGTAAGAATAAAATCACGTAGTGAAATACTTATAATATTTAGTTAACATATCAGAACAAAACAGCAAAAGTGGAATGACTTCACCCAAGTAATGTAAATATTAATAAAAAAAATAATTACTGGGTAAAACGACATACTTTTTTTTTGATTTCGCACATGTAGCATAATGTTTTTCAGGTTTGATGTAAAGACTACTAGTTTAATGAACAATATATTCTTTGTGGGGTACACTCGGCCTAAACAGTTCTAAAATTAACAATTAATAAAAAAACAGCAATAACAAACTCATAACATAAGCCAACACAAACGAAAAACTTACTTTTGTTTTTTTTTTTCATAAATTAGTTGTTTAGAGCAATAACATTGTCACATTAAAATAAATAATTCTGAGTTAGTAACGTTATATGTTCATAATTATCTCTAATTAACCAAAAAGAGTTTAGATGCAATGTGTACAGTGTGATGAAGAGAGTGCACAGTGTTGGATGGCTATTATGTACACAAAACGGAATAAAAGTAACTTATTTTGTAATACTAATGCTTCAATAACATTTAACTTTGAGATAAATAAATTAAGAATGCACAGGGGCTACAAAAACCGTCTGGCTATTATAAGAAGACTGTTCGATTTATATTTATTAAATGCAAAATTTAAATCAAAAGTCTTCAAACTGAAGAAGGCTACTACATTTTGGAGAAGCTGTAATATGTTTCCTTGCCTCTAGGTAAATAAAAAAAATAATGCTGAAATACAGGATGCCCATACCCATTTCATTTTTACCTACTAAAATTCTCTGTAGGCATATGTCAAGTAGAAAAACATTAACCTACCTTGTCTTTTACTTTAACAAACATTCTGTCAGATATGTGCACCGTGCACATAATTAAAATGAAAAAAATAATAAAACGAACGTAAAAACACCCTGCATACATTCTGAACATTTCACGTCTACTATATGTATGGAAAATGGGAAAATACTAGAAAGTTGTTTTAAAAAACGTTAAATATTTGTTACAAACGTAATAAGTTATAATTAACGTTAGTTTTGATTAATAGTGTACATCAGTAACCTAAATATACTTTGTACATCAATTGTAATATCAGAAACAAAATTAACTGCAGATACCTACATGTAATTTATGTTGGAAAAATTTTGTGATTAAAATTTCAAATTGAATTTACAACGAGCAGGCTATGGTAGTAGTAACAATAGTAACAATATATGTGTACGCAGTAAATGTTCAACATATTTTTTTCACCAATTGCAGTTGCCAGGCAAGAGTAGAATATTTTCAAAAACTTTTTTTGGTTTGATTAACAATAAGTACATAAAATTTTTACTCTGCAAATACCTACCGTTTATTAGCGAATATATATTTTAATTTTTATTTTCAACTTTTGTAACAACATAGCAGTTTAAGTAAATATTTCAAATATCATCTGTCTTTCAAGTCTTACATCTTCCAGTACGTACCAAACCCACTAGGTGGCATCAGAAATGCTAAAGACGTATGTTAGTCATTTAAAAGTTAAAACCATAACCTCCCCCTCCTCTACCGTCGTTCCGCCTGTTATCAGGTGGATAAGGCGGAGACGAAAACCTGTTATAAGGTGTTTGCGGTAAGGGAGGCGGTGCTGCGTACGTGTTATAGTTGTGCGGCACAGGAGGAGGAGCAGCGTAACTAGGATAATTGTGTTGAGGAAGGGGTGGAGCAGGTGCGTAGTTACTGTACCCAGGCTGGGGCATGACACGAGGTACTCCGGGAAGTGGCGGAGCTGAGTAGTTACTGCTATAGTGACTGTAATTACTGCCGCCATAGTTATTACCTCCGTAATTGCTACCTCCGTAATTACTTCCGCCGTAATTACTACCTCCGTAACTGCTTCCCCCGTAATTGCTACCCCCATAATTGCTACCTCCGTAATTACTACCCCCATAATTGCTACCGCCATAAGTACTACCACCGTAGCCGCTCGAACCGTCATGAGAATGAGAATCATTGTAACCGTACTCCATGTTGTTTTTGTGCTCGGAAAAGACCCTGAGCAAGAACTCGCCCTCCTCGTCGGGATCAAAGGTCGAAGGCACTATACAGTAGGTACCAGGTGGAAGCTTAAAACGACAGCTGACTTCTCTCAAGTTTATAAAGGACGGCGATCTCGCCACCGATGCGTTGTATTTGAAAAAGTTTAAGTCTAGAGGTTTAGGCACTCTGTCCGGATAAGGCAACTGAAATTAAAGAAATAATAATATCAGTGAGTTGATATTAAAAAAAAAATAACTAAAAACTAAAGCCACATTCTGCTATGTACTACTATCAGTCCCACTGATTATTATTACTAACTGGTGGTAGAGTGCACGGTAATCAATTAATAAAATTTACTGTGATAATTTATAGTACCACTAACCAATATTACTGATAAAACACACGATATGACTATTGTGTATATAATGGAAATCAATAGTATATGTTGACACAAACATACTAAACGATTCGTTCAACACTAGAGTCATCCAAGACCAAACAAGTACTAGTAGGTAGACAAGCCTCACCACCCAGTTTGTTTAGCAACTTATAGGTTTAAAACGAATAATTTTTAAAAAAAATCAGTATACGTAAATATCCACTCAATATAATAATAAGAAATCAGAGCCAAAACAGGAGCAAAAAGATTTATAACAGTAAAAAGATTTATTAAAATAAACTTGGATTTCTTGTTATTGTCATAAACTAAGAGGAAGAAATGGAACATTATCCACTCAGGATTTTTTTATTTTTATGACCATACACATCCGTCGGTCCTATTGAACACTTACATAGTATACGGCAAATCCAACGGTTAACAAATCCACTCCCATAACTCGTTTTGATCTCATATTCTTCTGCATTAAGGCGATAATTACGGT
>NW_020439054.1:562339-566116 GCF_000699045.2 Agrilus planipennis | reverse complement strand
GGTTAGTTATTTAGTTTAATAGAGAGAAAAACTACAAATTGTATATATTTATTAACAGAAAAAAAAAAAGAACGATGAATTGTAATATCAATATACATAAGAAGGGTCAGAAAAATGAGGAAAATGTTATTACTAATCATTTGGGCCACTATAGCCGGATATGATATCTTAGGAATCAGTCATAATAAACGATATGTCATTTAAACGGAGTCATTATATCCAAACTTTCCTATAGAGAATTTAATATGAATACCAAACTTAACATTGCAATTACTTAATATTAAGGGGTTGGTCAATATAGGCGGAGTCATAATAAACGAATTCCACTGTAAAATTGTACAAATATTAATTTCATTTAAAATGCAACAAAACATTTGTATAGCAGTTATAAAATTCCCTGACAAATTACCTAATAACCTAAAATTATTGAAACATATGGTAAAAAGCCCATGAAGGCATTAATAACAAAACGTTAGGAAATGAGCCATACTACACCTAATACTACATAATAACACAAAAAGTATTCAAACCAAAAATTTAAACGATTTTACATTTCATAAGGAATAGTTGTTGCTGAGAAGCTCTTGTAAAAAATTTTGGACTGCCTACAAATTACGTATCGCTAATTGGGGTGAGGGGAGTCATGTCTGGCGTTACAGTTCTTTTACGTGGGAGGAGATGGGGGAGTCAAAGTAAGCGCATAACGATTTTAGATCAGAAAAGGTAGCGATATGTAATACAGTACAACCTCAGTAATCCGAACCTTTGTTAATCCGAATAACAAACACTTGGAAGTCATAATCCGAAAAAACCTTGATAGTCGGAACAAGCTCGAACAGCGCAGTCGTAGCAACGTCACCTCGCTCGAGAAGCATTTTTATTTCGTCCGTCTTGTTACGAAACGATTACGTTAACAGATATGAAATGGCGCCAAAAAGCAAACATATTGCTTTATCAATGTAGGAAAAAGTACTATTAAAAGTTTAGAGTCCGAAGCTGTTACATTTTAAAATTTTCTTATGCTTCAGATTTGTTTAAAAAATAAAGTTTATATATAAACATCTGTGTCTAATACAGTAAAAGCTCTTTATTCGCGGGGTATACGTTCCATAAATATGGCGCGAACACACAAATCATGGATATGACATGGTAATTAGTATGGAATCATAGGGAATACGTTCTAAGGTTCCAAAATGAAACCAATATGTATCAAAACAAAATAAATGTATTGAAAAATTCGCAATTAAAATTAATCATTATAGTCAGCTTTAGGCAAGAGTATAAAAAATTTAGTGATTTTTTCTTGTTTCGAATTTTCAAATTAGTCCACTCGGTTACATCTTATATAAAAGCTGCCTCGGCACGTACCAACTGTACATAGTCAAAAGATGCCGATACATTAAGGAGATTCAGTAGTACACACGTCGTAGAGTAAAAACATGCTTATCGGTTCTAGATATCATGAGTTTAATGGTTGAAACAGAGGTTTGAAATTTTGTAGTAAGATAGATAAAGCTTTGTTCTAAAGCCTGACGAAGGCCATTTTTTAATTTCTTAATTTCTCTTTAAAATACGTGTCCTACAAGAAGCATCAACTTTAAGCACTTGTAAAAGCTATTAATGACCGTATTATTGAAAACTAAAAACGGGCCGAGTTAGTGTGAACCTTTGTCTGTTACCATACAAAAAATCAGATATTTATCTCGTAACGTTAAATCATAATGTTTAAAATAGAAACCCATATTTTCGGAAAAATTCACAGTAGGCACGAGCGATCTATTGCGGTCAATCCCTCTAATAAATTACACCGAATCCGTTTCTGTTTACCGATTGCATCCGTGAATAATGAAATTTTTAGCCGCGAATACAGGAACTGGGTTGCAATTTTTCACCCGCGAATAATGAAAATGCGAATAAAGAACTTTTATTGTATAACAACAGATGACTGCTCTTTGATAACCCAAACAATCCTTTGCAATTATGAGTTCGGATTATCCAGGTTGTACTGTATTGACAGAATAAATCATCCTACAAATCCTAGCAATGTTGAATATAGATTGTAAAAAAGGTAAACTGATGTTGGAAATCAAAAAATTTTTTAGCAAATAGAAAAATTTACTATAAACAGTGTAATATTATATTGCAATGTCATTAAATAAAATCATTTGAAGTTACAACAACATCTCTCTCATAAACGATTACATTTTCCCACAGCAGAGACTCCTGATACATCTTAATCACCTCAAATTAAAGAAATCAAGACCTACGAATTTATAAAGGTAATTGCAACGTCAAAACATAATTTTCATAAAACTGTCCGTATTAGATATAAACTAATTTGTCTGATGTTTTTATTTTTAATGTTTTATCTGGAAGCGGTAGTAACACAAAGCGACCTTATCAGCAATAAATTTAATGTTGTTAATTATGAAATAACTTTTTCAAACTCAATATGTATCAACAGCAATTAGCTATTATACTATTAACGACCACGATACAATTACTAGATTAGGTACACTTTACATGTTTACATTAAAAAAAAAAAATAAAAATCCACAGATTTTTCAATGGGAATTCAATAGCTACAACTAAAGGTAAAGAGTACAAATGCGTACAGTAATCAATAATGTGACATTGATTCATAAAGATCTCTTAGATATTATTCTAGTTGTCAGCTTTTGATTAATATTTTGTAAAACGTAAGGCATCGATTTTTGTGGCGATTAAAAATAAATTACCTTAAAAATTTTTTTGTGAATCGAATTACGCAAATTCAACCTCTGAAACTCCGTGGTATATTCTGGTTTTTCGTCAAAATGATCCGTCTTATCAGGCTCCTTATCAAAGTTTACATCAATAACGGGCGTACACTCTACGTTATCAACATCGTCACGTTTGCATATTTCATCTTCGTTTTCATTTTCACTTTCAAAATCTCCGCGTATTTTAATTCTTCTTAAATTTCGTATTAACTTTCGCGAAATATCACCGAGATCGTTTAACGGTGGACTAGTGTCCTTGTCATTCCCAAACAAGTAAAAGGAGCGATAATAACTTTTATAATGGGATCCTGGATCATCTTCCGGAAGGATTTTGTTACGTTTTAGTCGAAATTTGCCAGACGATAAGGCAACGTGCTGGAGATCGTAGTTGGCAACTTTTTTTACACTCGGCATACTTGACGATAATACGATAGGTTGTGACAAACTGTTCGAAGATGACCAACCGAACGACGAGTAAACGTACAAATGGAATTAAAATTTGATTGTGACCGCTATCGCACACGACCGGAAGGAAATTAGGTTTAGGAGGAGCAATAGCGCGATTGGACTGGAAATGTTATGGAAAATATCGGACCTGGGACAGGTATTGTGCATGTAATGTAAGTACGTATTCGAGAGTGTGTACAAACAATGACTGAGAGGAAGGGATAAAAAGGTCATAAAAGTCTGATAACGATTTACAGCGGGAAAAAGCTACGAGGTGTGACAGATAATTTATTATGTATCTTTTTGTATAAGGGGACTTTTCTTATTGTGCTTGACTCATTTGCCAAATGAATTTTTCAAGTTTTATAGCAAAATGACCAAAAGACTTGGAAAAAAAATGGTAAAGGTCTAGAAAGTTCGTGGCGGTCTCACTCCCTAAAAAACGTAAGGGGTTTAGAAGATGGTCCCCGAAGGGGGTGGGGGGATCGAAAGAGTAAAACCCCATAAAAAATTTGCGGCGATCTCAGCCCCATAAAAAGTTATGGGGGTTGAAAGTTGATTATTTTGA
>NW_020439054.1:554874-562048 GCF_000699045.2 Agrilus planipennis | reverse complement strand
ATATAAAACCCACACTCCAATCTCTGGTTAGAGAAAAATTCGAGTTGCAAATATTATAATAAATATAAGGAAGCAAAAGCATATTAGAATTAAAAAAGATATCGAGTTATAGATGTTCGAGTTCCAGAAGTTCTATTGTACCTACACAAGAGGTCTGTTCAAAAAGTATCGCGAATTTTGTGTTTTTTTAAAAAATATTTACTTATCCATGAATATCTATTTTGTCCCCTTTATCTCCTCTCATGGGTTTCCTGAGTTTCGGGAACAAGAAAACGTTACAGGGGGTCAGATCTGGGGAATACGGTGGCTGCGGCATTATTAATGTGTTGTTTTTGGCCAAAAATTCGCGTTCAAACAACGATGTGTGAGGGCGTTATTATGGTGTAAAAGCCAATTTTTGTTCTTTTACAAATCCGGGCGTTTCTCAACCCTCTGAAAACATTTTGTACCACCGATAAACGTTGCTTCGGTCCAAGGTAGCTTCACCATATGCCACAGTCAACATTCCGAATGCATCCGCACACTTAATTTTCATTTTCACACAAAATTTGATAAAGATTCTTTGATCTGTTTTTTGGAATAGGCAAAAATCAAAGACGAGTCAAAAGACGTACAAGTAAAGCAGCTATGGTCGAACTTGTCGGTATAAGTAAGAGACATGAATACCAACATAACGCCACAAAAAAATCAAAAACCTAATATACGTAACCCGCGGAAATTCAAAATTCGCGATAGTTTATGAACAAACCTTGTAGTTTACAAATAAAATAGATCACCGGGCAACCCTAAAAAAGTGTTTGGGGGATAGAGATGAAGGTGCAGGGGGTAGAAGTGAAGTACCAAATACTGGAAACGAAATTAATGTAAGCTAACTAACCCTGACGCTAAGCTACCCTAACGTGTGTCATTTCTTTTCAAATAATGTTCACTAACATATGTCGGTATTTTTGCCCGTTGGGATTCCATATTATTTGAATTTTTAGAATTAGAATTTTTTTGGCGTGCCCCGTATTCTATTTATCTAACAAGGTACTATATAACTTTTTATTTTAACAAAATAATGTGGCATTATTATCAGATAGTGTACCTAAATAGTGACTAATAAAACAAATTTCCTAACCCAATGAGCAATTTTGCAAATTGTATGTGTGATTAATAATGGAAATGGGCGTACTTTTCAAGTAAAATTAATTCTAAAATTTTATTACGTGGCTTAATGAAATTTCTACACGATGAAGTTCCACAATAATGAAGTATTAATATGAAATGTTAAGTACAATTCAACTAAGTTATAATGACAAAATGATGAGTATATTCAACAATCTCATGAATATAAGTAACCATGCGTTCGTATTCCTTTCTTCATCAAAATCATATTGTAGCGAGCACGAGTGTGTTTATGTGCGATCAGGCACACGTGTGCGTGAACGGCTTATCGATTCGCCGACTAGCCGCGGCCGCCTTTATTCATGTGCGTCGTAAATGTGTGTGTCGTACCTGCGTTCTGGGAAAGCAGTTAAACAGTTCAAAGAAAGAACAAACAATCCNGTCATCTAGTTAGGTAGCCAAATCCCTATAATATTTGTAAATTAAAAGTACTTAAGTAACTGCTAAAACTTTTAATTTTAACGAGATCATTTTTTTTTACTTATTTTGGTATTTTTCAGACTTCCCAATTTTCGCTAAAATATTTTGCTGTGCCTTCTTGAATGCGGGTTATTATGAATGAATTTTTAACTAACATTTATTTCATTTCATTGCTTATCTATAAAAAAAATTCGATTTCCCCTGATAACAAAATTGTCCGGGTGTAACCGTTTTAAAAACCCCTGCCGGACGGTCTCCGGATGCCCTTTAAACTAGGACTAGGACAAATGCGGGTAATCGCGGGCGAATGGCAGCCCTACAGTTAGCACTACTAGCATATCATACACGTGCGGAGGAAACAAGTATCGGCAACCGTGGACAACGGTAAGTTGACGCAACACACGACATGTGTGAAAGTGTACATTTGGTTACATGGAATATACGTGTCGTGCAGTATTTTTATCGCACAATTTGTTAATACAAATCGGAATGTATTTGCGACATTTTTTACTGCAACGATTATAATATCGGATCGCATCACTGTGTAAGCGTTCGCTTTAAATAGATTTATTTTGGATACACTTTTGTGTCGTTGCGATGCATGCAATAAATCGTATCGTTATCGCACTGTGTGAAGTAGCCTTATGATTTTACTCTTGGCGTTTCCCTTGCAGTAATATCCCAATCACGGTCAACAAGCCCGGCAACAACCAGTGATACTGGAGACGCCGACCGTGAAAACCTACATTACTCGTAACTACCANAATACTGTTATATCATCAGCAAATCTAAGGATACTAATCTTTTGCCCCTGTATATCTATTCCTAAAGTTGTACTGTCTTTAATGATGTTGATGCATCTTCGATGTAAGTATAGATTAAAAAGCAGCGGTGACAAGATGCATCCCTTGCACTCCTTTGCTAACATTTACTTCTCTACGTTGCTGCTCCAGCTCTATAACTGCCTGTTACACTTTATAAGAAACTAAGTATCGCTCTTCTATCTTTGCATCTCGTCCCTACATTTTTAAATATATGTAACATCTTCTCCCATTTAACACTGTCAAAAGCTTTTTCTAAATCTACAAACCCTATGTAAATTGCACCATATCATAATAAAATGTACTGAATTTAAATATTTGGTAATGAATAATAAAGGCAGGAATCTCCCCGCGGTGGACAACGCTGTTCCCGCTAAAGCTCGACATAACCAATCGTTACGAACGATGCATAAGCATACCCCACACAAAATATCCAGCGAATATAGTCAACCAGACAGCATAATTAACTAAATAAATGTTGGAACTGGTCGGCGGTATCACTCGATTCATGTTTTTTATTTGCTTCAGAATAAATATTATTGTTTATTTTTCTTGTGATCATTTAAAAACGAACATAATTAGCAGAAAAATGTACCAAAAATGATGAAATTGTACTTTTGTATAAAGAAGACTAAAATGTACTAGATTGGTACAATTATACCAACTTTGGCAATACTGTCAACCACAGAAGAACAAACTTTTGAGGAAAATAAAAAAATATTTTTGCATGTTTCGTTCCCACCAGCCACTGGTGCTGGTGGTGGTGGTGGGTGAACAGTCCTTCCTCCTTATGTTTCCGGGGTTTGCCGACCAAGGTATAGATAAGTTACTGATTCGTCATCAGCTGTGGCTGACATCTTCAGTGACTTGTTGTTATACTTCATTTACTTTCTCTAACGATGTGCCCCTTCCAATGTCATGGATGCGCGCTGACAAAATCGTAAGTAGGAAGAAAAAAGCTCATTATACTCTCGACTCTTGTTCATTAAACATACTTTTTCATACAGTACCTGCCAAAAGTTTTGTTCAATCATGAATAGTAGTGCGAGTCGAAAACAAGCGTTAAAGCCTTTAGTATGTCTTCAAAAATAAATAAACATCTCGTTGATATTTTCAGTAGTAATTGGTATCAATAACAGCACATTTGAGCAATGCCATTGTAGTACATGAAATGATCAATTTTTCCGTGCAGTACTGTACGGATTATACGCTCCTCACCGGTTAAGTGTTTGGCTGAGAGTTGTCTCCTTTCTTTTTTAGCCTAGTGCTATTCTTTTCTACTTTGCGCCGGTCAAACTCAAGGTCACATCACTACAGAAAGTAAACGAAGTATACAACCACATAGACAACAACAAGCCAGCGCAACGCCGCCGCTGAAGAAAATACTCCGACTACGCATCCGATAACAAACCACTGAAGATGTCATCTACAGCTGATGACGAAACGTCTGGTAAAATCAACAACCAACCTAGATCACAGCCAGCAAACCCCGAAATCTCCAACGTCCAAATTGACTCCCACCATGAAAGCTAACAGCAATTACTCTATTATCTTACTTTGTAGACGTAACATGTTCCGTGTTTCCTACTCTGTAGCAATGTTGTTTTCATTTCTGTGTCATCCTTCCAAACTTCGTTAGTATCATTCCACCTTTAGGAAGTAAAATACAGAATTTTTAAAATGAAAAAACTGCACTTTATGATATCTACGCATTAGCTACACTTACTTCCCAGTCCTGTTGTCTATCTTTATCAATAAAGTTATATGATTCAAAAGTTGCAATAACTTTTCCAAATTTCCGATTGGTCGATGATTCAAGATAGTCTTGTGAAACTTCTCAGAGGCTGCGACAATTTGAGTATCACTATCTAAAGACTGAATCCACGAGTCGGAGTTTTGGTTATTAACATCTTCGACTAAATCTTCAACTAAATTTTCGACTAATTCTTCCACTGTATATGATTGAGATTGCTCTATATTTTCACTACTTATCTTCTTTTTCTCCCTAAGTATCGGTATATGTGATGAATTTTGAGTATCTTTTTTAATTTCGTTTTGAATTACTTCTTTTTGGACTTTATTGACATCATTTTTTGTTGACGTATAAGATGTTTTTCCTTTACTAGGTTTCACAGGACTACTGACGTTTCTATTTTTTATTGATGAAGATGTAATTCTACTTGATACAGGTTTTACTGGTTGGAGATTAGGTTTAGGTGTTTTTTCAACAGGTTTAGACGGGGATGGTTTTAATGGTGCGGGTTTCTTTTTCAAAATGACGTTCGTTTTTTGTTTATCTGGTTCTACAATTTGTGCAGAACAATTACGACGTTTAGGAGTCAAATTGTTTTTTTGAGAAATCTTCTTGTTCTGCACTTCTTCCTTTAGTTTTTCTTCATAGGTACTGTGTGAAAGAGGCAATTTCTTGATCTGTCTGTCGTATTTAGTGGCGTAATTGTTCTTCGTTTTGGGGTCAACATTCTGATTACTTTTTTGTGCAGTTATTTTAATCTCGCTGGCATTGTTCTTTCTTTTTTGTAACAATGAAGAGTAGTAACTTGATGTTGATGCTGTGTTGGTCCACCGCGATCTCTTCACCGAATCGGGTCTTTGAGTTGCGGGTTTCTTATTTAAATTTGTTATTTCGACAGGTTTAATTTTCTTTCCTGAACATGGATCGTCGGAGGCTTTTGTTGTTCTTGTAAAACTAGTGCTTCTTCGTAAACTATTATTCGCAGAACATTTGGTTCCTTCCATGATACAACTGTCTACAGTATGTGGCGAACTTCTATTATCAATCGAAATATTTGAAAACTGTTTGTTCTGTGGTAGCAAGACAAACAGCATTTTATAATCTTCGCCGATTTCACATCGGTGTTGTTGTCTTCCAGGCGATTGTCGCTCGCGTGGTGTGTAAATTATTTTATGGTCAGTCAAGGCTAAATTGGTTTTGAGAAAATTAAGAATAGAGTCGTCCCCTAATATTTTAATATCATAATCTTCCTTTTCATCGATTCTAGATGATCTGGTTTCATTGACAAATGTCACAAAATTTCTCAAATCGTAAATGGAATCAAGCCCCTTCTCTTTTTTGTCGCTCCACTCGCTTTGAGCATCTTCAAAATCAATTTCTGAATTATCATCACGATTTTCACCTTCTTTAATCATTTTTCCTTGTGGTCCTTTTGTCTGCGCTTCAATAAACTTTATCAAATCTTTTTTATTATTCAAAATTTCTGTCAACTCCTTCAAATCCTCTTCGCTGTTTATTTTGCATCTCAATTCCCTTCCTAGTCTATCGCAAATAATAAACTCGTGTCCGTCTCTTGAAGAAATGTCCAAAATTTTACCGTACCCGAATTCACCTCCTGAATGAACTGGAATGGTGGCTTTCAGCTTATTGGTTATGTCTAAATGTTCCTCAGCCATTTTGCCTTCTAATTTTACGAAAGATATATTTTCGGTGCAATCCTTACTACTTTCCTTGTAAAGACAAGTTTGTGAGCTGCACCTTCTGATAAGATGATCGGATGTTTGATCGTCTTTGGAATCGTGGAGGCTTGTTACGTGATACGTCAGTACACTTGTATCGCTGCAAGCTTTAAAAACGTTTAAATTTGCGTTTTTCTTAAAATCGTCGTAGAATTCCCCTGCGTCAATTTGCTGTCTTGTATATAATGTTTCCACAATCTTAGTGCAATTTTGCAACCATTTATGGAGATAATTCTTGAACATTGCGAATTTCAATAACGAAAAAGATTTTGCATTCAATGTATGCAATAAAAAGCCTTTAATAATCCATCACAACAATTTTAAATGGCACTTTTCAAAATAAGTCTAGAAAAAAATGTATGATGTGGAAATTGACATTTGCCAACTGGTAATTTACAATAATTTTCGGTAGTCACTAACGATATCTACATATAAAAAAAAATCAAGCTGTCGACGTAAAATATGCAACCCGGGAAAGTATACAAAAAGTATAAATCCAAGAAAAATCAGCATAAAATTATGAGTGCAATCATCAGCATAAGGTCGTCAGTCCCAATACTAGCTGGACACGTACCTCCACTCTTTCCTATCCTGAGCTAAACTAAACGCATTTCACTAAAACTAAACACTAACAGTAAATTTAATCTAGGTCTACCTATACCACTCTTAATTCCTGTTTCTGCCTCTAATATGTCTCTGACTAGACCTTCATGTCTGAGAAGATGTCCTACTAACCTATCTCGTCTATTTCTTATAAACTTGCAGTGGCAATTGCGAGATAGGCTTGTATAACTTTTAACATCCCCCCTTTTGCCCCTGATCTCCTCACTCATCTCTTCTCGTACCTACAGTTTAGAACTATGATTTGAATTTTGAAAAATTAACATTCAAAAAAAGTTTTTGTTTTATTTATGAAGTCATAAAAAATTGTCTCCCCCACCTTCTAGTATCTAATCCTATTAAGTATGTAGAATGACCGGAAATCTATAAAAAAAATTTTTGGAGCGATGTAGGTCTGGAGCCCCAATTTTGGATAATTACCAATTGATGAATTTATACAGTCAATTTTGTATGTCTACTCCCTCAATCACAACAAAAATTAAAATAAGACTGAGACATTAACTTACATTTACAATTGATCCTATACTTCTAGGGGAATTCTATAAGAGAAATCGACAAAACTTTTAATTGAAGTAAAAAGTAATCAAATGTAAACTATATATATATGTATATATATACACATACCAAAGCCCTTGTTTCAGCACAATAATTAA
>NW_020439054.1:546207-553969 GCF_000699045.2 Agrilus planipennis | reverse complement strand
TTCTCTATATCCATACAAAATATCTATCAAACAAATAAAATTAAAATTTTCTTTTGAAAAATGAAACCATTCCATCAGTATTTTCTTATGACGTTGTCACGTTCAACTATCGTCAGTAAACCGACTTTACAGACAACCGATTTTTTTTTGTCCATATATTAGGATGTATTTATAAAAATAAAACATTTACTTTCAAGTAAAAGGTAGAAGTAAAAGCTTTTGCTACAATTTGAATTCATAATCTATACCTTTTCCTTGCAAGGAAATGCTTCGGATTAATAATGTAAGAGGTTGTGCAATTAACATGTGTGTGTTCAGTGACAGCTGTTTATTTTATTTGTTCAATACATTCCTGATTTACTTGTGCAGTGTTGAAAGTTAGCAAATTTAAAAAGGGTCGCACAATAACACAAAAATAGTTTCATTTTCTGCACAGGTAGCACGGCCGCTTCATGTGTTTAGCATCAAGAAAGTGGTCCGTCAACCACACATTTTCCTCCTCAAAACTAAATAACGCTTTAAAATCTGATTCTCGTGGTGAACGTCTTAGTTTGTAGTATTTTCTTGTACGTAAATGCACCATATCAGCCATAACAAGCACAACACTGGGACCACACAACTAAAAATTACTTTTATACGAGTTCTTTTAGATAGATTTTAACACAAAAACAGTCCTACAAATACATAAATTTTTACGTTAAAAGCTGTGTGAAAAGAGCAAGAAAAGTTGTTGTAAACCTTTTTTAGAAGTAAATCCTTTAGTTTTTTTTCTTTTTATAAATACAAATTAGTAAAATTTTTCACTTTAAAGCAAACCCTCGAAGCAAAATCTTTTCCTTCCCTTTTATATTTTATACCTTGAAGGAATTAGTTGGTTCAATAATGTGACATTATTTATAGATTTGAACCATACTACGCGGGTAGGGACGAGATTATTTTTTGTTTACATTTTCCGTCAATGTGGCTGCACAATTTTTATTGCAGTACAGTGTTCGGAGATAGCTACATATGTTGCACAATTCACGCACAGGACCGGCTTCAGACTGTAAATTGTTGTGATTGTCTTAAAAAAATCCCTTTAATCACGCTGCTAAACTCTCTGAACTCTGTTACACCCTGTATTATTTATTACCTAACATATTTATCAAGTGCATTACAATTTTTAAGATAAGACTCTAGCGATCTACATATANTTATAAATACAAATTAGTAAAACCTTTCACTTTAAAGCAAACCCTCGAAGCAAAATCTTTTCCTTCCCTTTTATATTTTATACCTTGAAGGAATTAGTTGGTTCAATAATGTGACATTATTTATAGATTTGAACCATACTACGCGGATAGGGACGAGATTATTTTTTGTTTACATTTTCCGTCAATGTGGCTGCACAATTTTTATTGCAGTACAGTGTTCGGAGATAGCTACATATGTTGCACAATTCACGCACAGGACCGGCTTCAGACTGTAAATTGTTGTGATTGTCTTAAAAAAATCCCTTTAATCACGCTGCTAAACTCTCTGAACTCTGTTACACCCTGTATTATTTATTACCTAACATATTTATCAAGTGCATTACAATTTTTAAGATAAGACTCTAGCGATCTACATATACCTTTCATTATGATAAAGTGTTCTACAATATGTTACAAAGGGTAAATTAGACAAGGGATGCCTACTATGTGGTAATGGAGTTATAATGATAGAGAGGATATGTTTTAAAAGAAAAAAACACGTTACAAGATTAAAAAATGTCTTTTCTGTTCAAATAATGTGGTCACTTGCTGTTGTGCCTCCGGGGGCGGCCTTAGCCATTGCGAGGCTCCAGGCCGGTAAATCTTTGCGAGGCCCCATGTCTTTGTGAAATTAGTTATAACAATAATACTTGACGTGAAACGAAAAGTTATTAATAGAAAACGAAACGTGTTCTGGGACACATAGTAGAAGTGAAACTTCAACGGACAAGTGGAAAAACGAATCGCAACAAAATTTTTACCTGAAGTTTTACGGGCAGATTGTTAATGTACTTGTCCAAATTTGAAAACCTGTGCGTAAAACAAAGTGAAACTTTTGTTGGGATTCGTTTTTTCACTTGTCCTTTGAAGTTTTACTTGTACTACGAGTCCCAGCACACATTTCGTTTTTTAGCTTACGAACCTAATATGGTGTATAAATCTCATTTATTTACACAAAAAGCTAGAATAAGAAGTATTATAACTGAAAAGGTAATTAGTAACTACCACTAAAAATATTTTTAATGACTGTGTGGTGGTTGCGCGTCCTTACTAAATTGTTTAGTTATAACCGTGGTAGGGCATATACTTTACCGTTATTATAACTATACAAATCTGAATGTGAGAATTCAACATATTTACTATGACTTACGATTGGTATGGTGTGTGACGTGTCAGCCGATATGAAAATATTGTGGAATCAGTCAGTATGAGCAAATAACTTTATTCATATTCACATNTCGTAATATTCCGCGTCTATATAGAAGTTTCACTTCAATAAATTTAAAGTTTTATAATTGTTTATTGGAAATTAACAAAAATTGTTAAACATAATAGATAATAAATTATTAATTATGATGGACTAAGGTACATTAATACGAGTGCGCGAGGCGCCGGGCGGTTGCCCTGCTCGCCACCTCAAAGACCGCCCCTGTGTACCTCTTGTTACTCACCGTCACTGATGTATTGTAGATACAGTAAGGAAAATAGGTAAAACGTTTAAATTATCGCATAAACGAAAATTACATTCCAAGAATTTTATAAATACTAAATATGTTACATATTGTACAAATGTACATAATTTTCAACATTACTGTTTGCAATTCATGCAAATATGGTAGATAACCACAATTAACAAATGGGTGCATCAAGCATAACATACGTAAGAAAATTCTTAAAATTACCTAAAGTTAATTGTCAGGAACTAGGAAGTTGACACTTCTACTTCATAAATTTCGAACTTTCTTGTGAATTATGTACACCCTAGCGAAAGTTCTATAATTCTCGAAGGAGTTTCACTTTTACCTAAAGTTAATTGTCAGGAACTAGGAAGTTGACACTTCTACTTCATAAATTTCGAACTTTCTTGTGAATTATGTACTACCTAGCGGAAGTCCTATAGTTCTCGAAGGGGTTCCACAATTTTTAATAGGAAATCAAAACGTGAAACTTCATGCCGCATAGTTTTATTGTAGAAAAGGAGTTGCGATACCTAAGGAATAGAATAAGTACAGTTCTACAATTCTTGATGGTTTTTGAGAAAAGTTCTGCAAAAAAATCCGTAAAAATTGTAGATTTCCAAAAATTTCTTCTGTCCTAGGTTCACTAAAGATTGACCTCTCTATAAGTTCTTAGTTTTAAAATATGCCGAATTTAAGCAAAGTAATCGCGAGTATTTGCAATAGTTCTGAGCACCAACTACCGCAAGTTGTATATTTCTTACCCCAGTTTCCACGCCCAGAACTATTTTTAGGTCTAAAAGAATATATTCAGCGAATCATAAGACTGCAAAAACGTAAACGGGTACGAACCACGAATTTCTAGAGCAGTTCTGAATTGAACTATCCTCGTCTGAGTATTTCACAACCCCGGAATTCTCCATCCCTTCTATAACTCCGAGTTGCAAGCAATTTTTCTACTGAAAATGGAGTTACTAACTTAAAAATCAGGACCTCTTACGAATTGCAAAGTAAAGCAGTCCTAGCTAGATCTATCGCCATCTGAGTATTTTACACCCCCTGAACTTTTTCACCCCTAGAACTCCGGAGTCCTGACCACTTTGGCTTGCAACTCGCCAAATATCTCATTGTGGGTTGAAAAATCGCAAAAAATCAGAGTTGTAGAGTATAGATTCTTAGTGTTAAGGAACCTTATTTGTGATATGCCGACGCAGGGACTTTATGGCATAAACATTTGTCATATTTTATTATACCTTTAGTGTAAAGCTTATTGTTATTGAACTTAAATATATTTCCGAAATCACGTAGGCAAATTCGCAGAAGCACAAATGAGGGTTTATCCCGTGGTTAGTATATTGTGCGTTGATATTACCGTCAATAACCTCGTTATTGGGAGGGATAATTTGTCGATTTCGGAATCTAGTGTACAAAATTTTAAGTTTAATAGAACAGTTCTTTTGTAGACTCGCTGAGAGTAACTAGACTNGAAAAATGTAACAGGACTTTCGATGCAATTCTTTATGGACTGCCCAGAACTCCGGCCAAAATTTGAAAAAGAAAATTTTTAGTCTTCAAATTCTAAGCAAATGTTTTTTTGCAAAACTGCTTGCAAAAACCATCAGGAATTCCAGAACTTTCTATTTCTAACCCCCTCAAGTATCAGAATCCTTCTTCTATATAAAAAGGGCGCGGTATGAAATAAGTACTTCAACACTTCATATTTTTGATTTCATTACTAAAACTGCAGAACTACCGCCGCACCCCATACCTAGAATTATAGCACTATCCCTACAGTCCAGAACTCACAAGAAAAGTCAAAATGGATGAATTAGAGGTTCCAACGTCTAAAGTTAAGCGGAAAATGTAAAAACTAGCCACAATGGTGTATAAATAATATAAACATGTTTTCTATTAACAGCATAATAATGCATTTCATTTGAATAATTCGTATAATTTATAATAAACAATAACCGCAATAGGTTCTTTGACTGATAAATTATTTATTTATAGTAGCTCTTAGGATGAAAATTTTCAGATGTATCAATTTATAAAAAAACAGTTATTCAAACATTAACTATAGACAACTTCAGAATGACATAGCAGTAACCATAAAATGACAATAAAGAACGTTAAGTTCTTGACCAAGAATTCATCTAAATTACCTAGATAACTAAATTAATAGTTCTCATCAGCACACCATAGGCAGTTTCTGTAGATTACCGACCGAACTGAAAAAGACTTGCAAAGATATTTATTTCCAAACTGAATCCACGACCAATGTACGAGGTCTGTTCAAAAAGTATCACGAATTTTTTGTTTTTTCAAAAAGTTATTAATTAATTCATGAATATCTATTTTGTCCCCTTCAAAGTAATCTCCACCAGATATTATACACTTGTGCTAAAGTTTTTCTCAATCCTCGAAGCACTTCAAAAAATCATCAGCTCCTCCTTCGATGCCGTCTTTATCACCTCAATCTTAGCGTAACGTCGTCCTTTCTTGAGCCTCTTCAATTTCTGGAACAAGAAAGTCATAGGGGGGCAGATCTGGTTAATACGGTGGCTGCTGCATTATTAGTGTGTTGTTTTTGACCTAAAATTCGCGCATAAGCAACGATTTGTGAGCAGGGGTGTTATCATGGTGGAAAATTCAATCTTTGTTCTTCCACAAAATCCATGCGTTTTTGGCGGATATCTTTGCGCAAATTGAGCATAACTTGTAGGTAATACTCCTTATTGAACGTTCTACCCTGTGGTAAGAACTCATGACTCACGACGGCCCTGCAATCGAAGAAAACCTTCAAATTCGACCTATGTTGGCGCGCTTTTTTCAATCTTAGCTCGTGCAGCAGCTTCCATTGAGATGATTGAGCTTTGATTTTCACGTCATAACCATAAACCCATGATTCCACACCAGTTATGACCCTCTGAGTCAAATTTGGGTCATCGCGGACAGAGTCCAACAGCCCCTTAGCAATGTTAATGCGATGCTGTTTTTGGTGGAAATTGAGTAATTTTGGTACGAATTTCGTAGCGACTCGTCTCATGCCCAAATCACTTGTAAAAATCGAATGGCAGGAGCCAATCGATATGTTTAGGTCCTCGGCAACTCTAACGGTGATTCGACGATTGACCAATACTACTATATTTTCTTCGGTAAAACATCCGTTCATCAATGTTTTCGTCTGTTGTTGACGAGCTCGGACGACACGCTCTTTGTCGTTCACTCGACCCTCTGAGAACATTTTGTGCCACCGATAATCGTTGCTTCGGTCAAAGGTAGCTTCATCATATGTCACAATTATTATTCGGAATGCATCCGCGCACTTAATTTTATTTTTCACACAAAATTTGATAAAGATTCATTGATCCATTTTTTGGAATAGGCAAAAATCGAAGACGAAAACCAGACCAAACGAAAGGAAAGGAAAACGAATCAAACCACGTGCAAGTAGCTGTCAAAAATTAACTGAACGTTCAACATGGCCAAACTTGTCGGTATAAGTGAGAGACATGAGTACCAACATAACGCCACCAAAAATCGAAAATCGAATATACGTAACCCACGGAAATTCAAAATTCGTAATACTTCTTGAACAGACCTCATACATTAATTCTCGTAAATATGTACTCGAAAGCAACACAAAACAAGTAACATTTAACGCAAAAGGTCTTTTAAAACAGTTACCTGTAAAAATCCACAGATGGCGTCTACAGTCAGTTACTTAGTAAAAAAATTGTTAATTTTTAATGTAACATTGCTACATTTGGTCTACAGTTATGAAGGTCATGGATCTTGAAAGCAATACAACACAATACAATCGAAACATTTAGGTCAAAAAGTGAGAATATTGTTTTTTTAATTTTTCACTACTAAAATTCAGATTTTTGCGAAGATATTTGTAAAAGGAAAACCGAAGTAAATTTTCTCGGAAATGACGCAATTCCGACCCTCAAGTGAGGTCAATCATTCTAAATTAGTGATAGTTTCATCTCCCGTAAGAAATTCTAGCAATTTCCAGTCACCCTATATTTCTTATATTTCTAAGTGATTAAGTTTTTAATTAAATCGCTGGCCTAACCAGAAATGTGTAAACTTCTTCGGGAATGTGCACCGCATGTGGTGGTGGTTGCAGAAAATAAAATTAAAAATTGAAGTGATGAAGTCGGTTTCTTAAATAAAGACTTTAGATTTTTACAATTTACACCAACATAAAGCGTTGGATTTAAATTCAATAGTCCTTTATCGTTGGAATCGATGACTAACTTAGTTAGTTTTAAAATATGCCGAATTTAAGCAAAGTAATCGCGAGTATTCGCAGTAGTTTTGAGCACAACTACCACAAGTTGTATATTTTTTACCCCGGTTTCCACGCCTAGCTGACTATTTTTCGGTTTAAAAGAATATATTCAGCGAATCATAAGACTGCAAAAACGTAAACTGGTACGAACCGCGAGTTTTTAGAGCAGTTCTGAATTGAACCATTCTCGAGTATTTCACAACCCCGAAATTCTCTATCCCTTCTATAAGTCCGAGTTGCTAGCAATTTTTCTACTGAAAATGGAGTTACTAACTTAAAAATCAGGACCTCTTACGAATTGCAAAGTAAAAGCAGTCCTATCTAGATCTATCGTCATCTGAGTATTTTACACTCCCGGAACTTTTCCACCCCTAGAACTCCGGAGTCCTGACCACTTTGGCTTGCAACTCGTCAAATATCTCATTGTGGGTTGAAAAATCGCAAAAAATCAGAGTTGTAGAGTATAGATTCTTAGTGTTAAGGAACCTTATTTGTGATATGCCGACGCAGGGACTTTATGGCATAAACATTTGTCATATTTTATTATACCTTTAGTGTAAAGCTTATTGTTATTGAACTTAAATATATTTCCGAAATCTACGGTCACGTAGGCAAATTCGCAGAAGCACAAATGAGGGTTTATCCCATGGTTAATATATTGTGCATTGGTATTACTGTCAATAACCTCGTTATTGGGAGGGATAATTTGTCGATTTCGGAATCTAGTGTACAAAATTTTAAGTTTGATAGAAGTACAAAGTCGAACTTTTACT
>NW_020439054.1:544774-545901 GCF_000699045.2 Agrilus planipennis | reverse complement strand
TACATACAATAAAATTATCGGTATTATGCTATCGACACGAAAAGTTGTCCATGTTTACAGAAATATTGTATATTTTTTTCTTCGAATAAACGATTAAATTAACGAATTAAGAGATAATAATAGTAATAAGTTAGAGGAATTTTTAGAGAAAATATGGGACTTTTTGGACCTGCGCATGGAGGGATTTTTAGAGAAAATATGGAATTTTTTAGACCTGCGCGAGGAATTTTTTCCTGTAATAGGTTGGCAACAGTGATCAACATAAGGTCGTCAGTCCTATCACTGGTTGGACATGCACCTCCACTATTTCCTATCCTAAGCTAATCTTCGCATTTCCCTAAAACTAGAACAACCCACATACTTAACTATTTGCGAACAGTAATCTAATCTAGGTTTACCTCTACCCCTCCTAACTCCCGTTTCTGCAGTAACAATTTAAAAATTAATTAGGAGCAGTTAAATGAATGGGAGAGAAATGGTTGGAATGTACGAAAAATGGTTAAAAAGAGATGAGGATATGTAAGAGGGAAAGACATGAGAAAACTACGAAAGTCGAAATATGCGATAGGATTAAATAATATGTTATGGGATAATTGCTAGCGTGATTTAATGCCAAGATATTTAGAAGGAAGAAGAAAAGTAAATATTCCAGGTAAATTTAGAGTAGAAAATAAATGTAAAGGATGTTGTGAAAGTGTTGAAAACACTTTTTGACAAAAAATTAAATCAACGAGGAAGAAACTGAATATCGAGTCTTAATAACTGATCTCCTAAACTAATTTTCAGTCAGCATCACTCAATGGAAGATCCTGAAATTATTACTTGATAGGAAAGGGTTATAGAGAAGGTGGATCTAATTTTGTTTTTCGCATTTCAGTTTTGTTAATGGAATTTTATTGTTATAAAGTACAACATATACGATTAAGTATACTCAATAAATAAAAATTTGATATCAACTGAAAGAAAATTAATTCGTTTGCTACAAACCACCGAAATATATATATATACGTATGATTTTACCGCAATATTTTGTTTTGATGAGTAATAAAATGAAGTCATTACTATTTAAAACGCTTCTTTTTTTGTTTTTAATAATATCACTGCTTTACATGCATATATATATATAT